>NC_056734.1:341401792-341689292 GCF_019279795.1 Protopterus annectens
ATGTTGATGATGGCACAGGGTACTACACCCCATCCAGTTACAGTGATCACAGTACTACTCATAGCAGTCATTGCTTTGCACCTCAATGTTGTGTGTGTGCAAACATATGCACTTATACACAATATGCATAGAATGTTGTGTGTGTGCTTACATATGCCAGTATACACAATATGCACAGCAGTCGCCATCCAAACAAAGTGTCACATATATGTCCTGGAATGCTAGGGGGTGTATAGGTCACTTGACACACATTGGGTATGTGTGGTGTTTAATGTTGCAGTCGTGTAGCATGCCATGCCATGTCTGGCACCGACATATCTGCAATATGTCCCACACTCACCATAACCACTGTACACAGGCCATGTCGAGCATTGGGATTCCTTCACGTCAACATGCACCACTCATCCCGTGTGTTTACATAGCATGCATGTGCTAGACCCGTGCCCACTATTATCTGCTATGGACACAGACACTAAACTCAGACATGGATATCTATGTGTCACACAGATAACACATGCAGCCATGGCATGTATACTTGTGAGTGATGGTGCACAGGGCATTGCAGAGCTGATAATACCTGCACAGCAATGTTGTGTCCATGTACACATTGTGTTCCAGGGCATAGCCAATCACTGAACAACTACACAGTTGCATCAAAGCCATGTATACTGCCATTAAATAGGGGCATCTATGCTTGCACTGCATGATCTTGTGCAACACATATTCTGCATGCTGACACGTGTGTGGTGACTGTTTACCTTGTGATACTGACACCCACCTTCACCCACTATAGAGTATGTGTTGGATTGCTGGTGTTTGTGTGTATGTGCTGTAGTGAGGAGTGTATTAGTGTTCATGTGTTCATGTGTGCATGTGTTCATGTGTGCATGTGTGCATGTGTTCATGTGTGCATGTGTTCATGTGTGCATGTGTGCATGTGTGCATGTGTTCATGTGCAGACCGTAAAGTGTGTTTCCTGTCATCCTCTCATAGGTGCTGAGTTATGAGTGGCCGACAGCAGCAGGGAACCTGAAGCCACTGCCACGAATAGTGGTGATGATGAGACATGTATTATGGCACAGGAAGGTTTGACAGGGTCTGTCGTTGGTCCGCCAATCGACAGTACACAGCGTTCAACCCCATCTATGACACACTCATACTGTCAATACATCCCTCACCACCAATGGCCATAGGCGAGGGACAGCATACAGTTGGCATTGACCAGGGGAGTGTGGTACCCATGGCACTTGCATCCCCTCTCAGCAGCCATAGCCATATTCCTGGAATGGTACCACATAGGTGGAGGTCCAAGGGTTCTCGGGGGAGCACCGCTGGTCGTATTTCCCCTGGCAGGCGTGCCCTCACAGGTCTTATGATGTCCAGTATGTTCCGGGCTGTAATGCAGGCTCAGGCACGTATGGAACAGTACACCAGGCAGGACTTAGGGCGCAGAGGCAACATTACACCGCTATCAATAACAGCATCCGTGACCTTGCCGGTGTCATCTGGACTTACACCAAGGTCATTGATAGACGTTGTGGGGAGACATTAGATGCCCTCCACAATATGTCTTCCATGAGCCAGGACCATGCAGGACGGTTGCGACATTGACGTGGATGCATGCCAGGAACAGCTGGCAGTGGTCATGGGTGGCCCACAGTTCACAGCCACTCCCGTAGTGGCAGTACCGGCCTGTCCATTGACTGTCCCAGTAGACTACGTGCACATGGCTTTGGCCAGTCCCAGCAGGGACATGGGTCCAGTCATCATACCTCTGCCTCTGATGACAATACCCAGTCAGGGTTGGTACCCGATACTGTCCGTAGCACCCCTGCTAGGCACAGGTACTGTGTCCATAGCCAGAGACAGTGATCTGTACAGCCTAGCAGGTACATTCTGTGGCTGTCCCACAAACTACCGTATATGGCAGCCACATGGTGGAGCTGTGTGCATGCAGACACAGGCACATTAACCAAACAACTAGGGCTCACACATACACACACATTACATCAACATTGGCCCATGCTGTACTGTTGTCCCTCACACACACACACACACACACACACACACACACACACACACACACACACACACACACAGACATGTCGATTGGATGGGTCAATGTCAGGCTCTGGCAAACAACAAAATGCCCTGTGCATATGATGATACCTGTGTCGCCTCCTGTCATCTGTAACATTGACCGAGGAACAGGCTAACATGGTGCTGATGCACAGGGTGACACTATAGCAGTGTAGCAATATTAGCAAGTTGTCAACAAGAAAGTGTAATGACATCCTTGTAGGTATATCTGAGCAGACATTATGCATCAAAGCTCTGATTGTCAATGTAGCATTGTTTACACCACTGTTAGGTCTGAGTATGTATTTTCCACCCATGTGCCACTTGGCTGAAGTGTAATGTGTTGTTAGCATGTGTTAGTGAGTTGACAGTACGTGTGTGATGTGTGCAGTACAGATTAGCAAGTGTTCATCTGTGAACATGGTGGGTGCGCAGTGTCTGCATGTACGTGTATAGTGGACACATGGGACGTGTGGCATACCCTGTTGTACACATTGTTAACATCTCATAGTATCTTTCAATGGCCCGTATGCATTCTACTACAGTTATGTACTAACATGTAGACATGTGTGTATGACATGGGTTGACACTATGCTGTGGGTGATACCATTAATATCTGTCAATGATTTGCGGTCTGGTAGTATACACAACCTCAACAGCATGACTATAAGCAATCATTGGATGATGTCCTGACAAATGACACGTAGTCGTAGGGAACTCAGTAACAGTTGGATCCTTCCGGTGCTACACTATAACACTAACCAGTGGTAATGACCGCCACCCATTCCTGTGACCACACTTGTTTGGCATATAGCCCATTTAGGTACATGCAAACACACTAGGGATGTGTCCATCCAAATCTGGAAATGCATGCATTGGCCTACAATGCATTCCATGGATGGGATGCATATCTTACACAAGGGTATCATACAGACAGATACCTGTTGTCTGATACATGCTGTATAGCAGTAAGCCAACTATGGCATAGTCATCCACATGTACTATACATATTATCCCATCAGTACCACATAGGTGGTAGCCCTCAACATGTATGTTGGGTACCAATGTGTACATACAGCCTCATGTTATGTCATGTGTCCCTTGGTATCCACATATCCATAGGTATTGTGGAGTCCCAAGGTGTATCACATAAGACATTAGAGGCCTGAATGCATATCCACAAGGCAGTTGTACACCTATAAAGACTGTCCATTATTGGCAGTCATTGTGTATGAACATGTCTGACATATACCCCAGGCATATACCCTCACTCACACTACTCTTAAGTAACTGTCATGGGTGTGTGGCACAGATGTCCTTGGCCACAGATCATGACAGTGGACGGCCTTGTCACATATATACATATGTGACCTACGATCTGAGAAGCAGCGGCACAACCTGTCAATGGAAACAAATGTCTTCATGTAGTATGCAGGCTTCACACCTATGTACTGATTGAGGGGACATGTACACATATATATTTGCCACACAGATACCTGATGTGTGCAATGCACTTACTGTTGTAATCATAATATGTCATACCATAGTAAAAGAAAAACCCACAATGCATTGACACACACACAGTCAGTGTTTGCAGGATTCAAACCCCTACCTAGCTACGTTATGATACAAGAAAGAGATGCATTAACACAGTGCGCTATTTGCGCTACTTGGTGGCTTTTCTTCTCCATCTGTATTTGTAGGATGGAGACATCATCGGTCTTTCCAAAGAGGTAATGTACCTCTTTTAGTGTGTTTTCCCAGTCTCCAAAACGGGCACTCCTTTTAAAGACAATTGTATACATATACACACACAGCGTTTGCAGAATTCAAGCTCCTACCTAACTATGTTATGATACTTCAGAGAGATGCATTAACACGGCGCGCTATTTGTTTTATTGGGTGGTTTTCCTTCTCCGTCTGTATTTGTAGGATGATGACATCATCAGTCTTTCCAGAGGAATGTACCTCTTTTAGTGTGTTTTCCGAGTCTCCAAAAAGGGCACTCCTTTCAAGGACAATTACACACATACACCTCTCACACACAGTCAGTGTTTGCAGGATTCAAACCCCTACCTAACTATGTTATGATACTAGAAAGAGATGCATTAACATGGTGCACTATTTGCTTTACTGGGTGGTTTGCCTTCTCCGTCTATATTTGTAGGATGGTGACATCATCAGTCTTTCCAAAGAGGAATGTACTTCTTTTAGTGTGTTTTCCCAGTCTCCAAAAAGGGCACTCCTTTCAAAGACAATTGCACACATACACACAGTCAACGTTTGCAGGATTCAAACCCCTACCTAGCTACGTTATGATACAAGAAAGAGATGCATTAACACGGCGCACTATTTGCGCTACTCGGTGGCTTTTCTTCTCCATCTGTATTTGTAGGATGGAGACATCATCAGTCTTTCCAAAGAGGTAATGTACCTCTTTTAGTGTGTTTTCCCAGTCTCCAAAAAGGGCACTCCTTTTAAAGACAATTGTACACATATACACACACAGCGTTTGCAGAATTCAAGCTCCTACCTAACTATGTTATGATACTTCAGAGAGATGCATTAACACGGCGCGCTATTTGTTTTATTGGGTGGTTTTCCTTCTCCGTCTGTATTTGTAGGATGATGACATCATCAGTCTTTCCAAAGAGGAATGTACCTCTTTTAGTGTGTTTTCCCAGTCTCCAAAAAGGGCACTCCTTTCAAGGACAATTACACACATACACCTCCCACACACAGTCAGTGTTTGCAGGATTCAAACCCCTACCTAACTATGTTATGATACTAGAAAGAGATGCATTAACATGGTGCACTATTTGCTTGACTGGGTGGTTTTCCTTCTCTGTCTGTATTTGTAGGATGGTGACATCATCAGTCTTTCCAAAGAGGAATGTACCCCTTTTAGTGTGTTTTCCCAGTCTCCAAAAAGGGCACCCCTTTCAAAGACAATTGCATACATACACACACACAGTCAGCGTTTGTAGGATTCAAACCCCTACCTAACTATGTTATGATACTAGAGAGAAAGATGCATTAACACGGTGCACTATTTGCTTTACTGGATGGTTTCCCTTCTCCGTCTGTATTTGTAGGATGGTGACATCATCAGTCTTTCAAAGACAATTACACACATACACCTCCCACACACACAGCGTTTGCAGGATTCAAACCCCTAACTATGTTATAATACTAGAAAGAAATGCATTAACACGGTGCACTATTTGCTTTGCTGGGTGGTTTCCCTTCTCTGTCTGTATTTGTAGGATGGTGACATCATCAGTCTTTCCAAAGGGGAATGTACCTCTTTTAGTGTGTTTTCCCAGTCTCCAAGAAGGGCACTCCTTTCAAAGACAATTGCACACATACACACACCCCCCACACACAAACACAGTCAGGGTTTGCAGGATTCAAACCCCTACCTAACTATGTTATGATACTAGAGAGAAATGCATTAACACGGAACACTATTTGCTTTATTGGGTTTTTTCCCTTCTCCGTCTGTATTTATAGGATAGTAACATCATCAGACTGGGCATGGTAATGTGTGTACACTTTGTTTTATGCCATTCCAGGAATGGTCCATGTGGGTCGTCGGGTGTCAACAGCTTGAACAGGAACTCATAATCCTTACCTTGTATGATCTATCTGTGGACACATTGACATTCCTTCATATGTCAACACATATTTATGCACAAGTTGTTGGTTTTGTGGGTACTACATGTGTCTGGGATGTTGATCAAGGGCTATTCAAAGTCTATGTGAGACATGTGTAGCTGTGTTCAGTGATGTATGTCCTGGGTGGCTGCCTTGCAAACAGTCTAGCATGTTTGGGAACCATGATCCACACATGAACATACCACAGTTAGTAGGATTGTGTGTATGTCAGTTTCCAATAGCTCTGTTTATGACTTCAACCATGATGGACTCCATGGCCTTGCAGATCAGACTTCATAGGCGTACTGGACTGTACTTCCCATGGTGGGTTGTGCACCAACACTTGTGTGGAGTGCCATATGTTGCTGTAACACATTCAATGGTTCCACATCCTGTGTAGGGGGGAGGCTCAGCTGACTGTTCAGGTGCAGGATCTGTTTGTTCTGTAGTTTAAGCATGACACATATTGAGAATCAATGTATTCCACTTGCTGCCATGCTTTTTGCATTGGGGGTAGCTGTTTATCCATTCTGCATGTGATATCTCCTGGTATAATGATATGGACTATCATCAGTGGGAGGTGGGTCTGTATATATGGGCCTGTCTGTCAGGATGTCGGCATTGTCAGTCAGGTACAGTTGATCCTGACTCAGGACATATATGGGTGTACATTGCTATATATGACATAGCTGTCGGAGGTGTCATGATTCAGTCTGGACTCCTTCTCAACTACTCTTTACAGAACACCAACGAACCTGAGCACTAATCCCTGTTATACTCTTTTACACACTTAATACCCTACTGATCCTTTGTGATCTGGCTACAGTGTATATCATCATAATATCCCGGCATGTCCAGGGGTCGGTTTCATGTGTACTCTCCAGTCCAGCTGGTGAATATTGTGATGTTGACACAATGTCACATCTGCCTCATGTACACAGACAACCCTCTCCTCCTCCCAACAAACTCAGATATATGTGTGAGATGCACCTATAGAGACATACAGGGTGCTGAACTCTCTCGACCCATGACTGGCACAGTTTATCAGGTGGTGAAGGTAACCACACACACCACATATCAGTCTCACATATCCTCTGGCGACAGCACTCAAACCACATTATCACACATAGACATACTCGGATGCTGTGAATTAACTCTGCCTAAGCAGCAGAGACCTCCACAGCAGGCACACACACAACTGCTACGACACTACAATACCCACATATCACATAGTTCACAATGTCAGTGTGCCACATAGTTACTGCCCTTTGGGCTAAACAACACACCTAATACACTTGCAATAGGCGACACTTAGTGTCAGACACACTGACGTACCACTCACCAACCTAAACATGGGAATAGTCACTTTGGGCTGCCTGTCAGGTGCCAGGATCTGCCACATAACACATGCAGTCAGGTCACTCCAAAGCAAGTACAGGACTGGCACCATCATTGTCCATGCTGGTGCATAAAACCTCAGACATTACTCCCTGGACCACATGACATGGCACATGGAGGAACACTCTGATCATGTAGCCCAGGCCAGTATGACCCTGACCTTGTCTAGCATCTTACACCCACCAATTATGATGTCACAGTATCCAGACAAACATATCACGTTTAACAGTTGGGTAACAAATTGGTGTCATTCATTGGGGATACAGTGTCTGTCAGCCTGTGGTGACATGCTCGACATGCCACGTAGCTTCACTATGGACAGCTTGCACCTGCCACCCTTGGACCTTCAAATGCTGGCTAAGGCTCTTGCTACCACCATAGTGCATTTGTTGAGCAGGGCTCAAAAGACAAACTCACCTCCATAGACATTACAGGTTAATGACACTAAGGGTAATGCTGCTCAACACCAGATGTGTTACCCTCATATTGCAGCCACTCAGGACTCTCCTCAATATGGAAGATAGTGATATCTGTGCACTAACAGATGTCTAGTTCAGGCTCACATATGCACACCAGCACTATCAGGTTATGTTTCATACCATGCTTTCTGACCACAGGACTTGGAATGGACAACACAACTAGGGAGAGTATCCATATACATCACAGATACACACACCTCCAGGTTAGTAGCACTGCACAAAGCATCACAGACCATATATATACAACTACCATTGTGCAAAACTGCCTTTCAGTTTGTTGCCTGCTACAGACCACCCTCCCATACTCAGGAACCACACTTGGCATTCCTGGGAACAGTGGAGAATATGAAGGTCTCCACAAACACCATTATATTGGGTGACTTCAAATACATAAATATTGACTGGGGATACTACTCAAGCCCCAACACCCTCACCCTACAGTCATTACAATTTGTAAATTCATATGCTATGGCACAACCAGTCACCACAGCCACAAGGGGGAATACATACTGGACCTGATCATCGCCAACATGGGGACTCTATGTTCCACACCAGCGATATACCCCTCATTGGTAAGGTTAGAACAAACATATATCTCACTGGACATACATATATCCTCCACACACCCATCCTGGGTAATCTTGGTGAACTTCTCATGTGCCAACGTCTCACTTCACCAAAGCAAGGTGGTATCCTTCAGAGACCCTGAGACAGTGGCAAATACGGCTCCAACTGCTGAATCCTTTACATACACATTCTATGGACACCTAGTGGACTGCATGGATTGTGCTATCCCAAATAACAACAGGACTCACTCCTCCAATGGCAGGGGACCTGTCTGGTAGACCCCAGCCATTAATAAGCTGTACAACATCAGGAGGAAGCTACTACATGATAGAGCACAATCCCAGATGGGGAAAGCATCTGTGATCTGTACTAGCAGACAGCTATGATCACTCATGAACTTATCTAAGGGCTGCTTCTCACGGACAATTGCACCAGACATGTAGGACTATCACAAGGCCTTCTTCAGTTATGTCAGGAACCTGGGTGGACACTCACTGATATGCTGTGAGTTACTGCATGCTGACTCAACTTACCCTGAACCCACTGGCATTGCCAACATCCTGGAAAACAGGTTCAGTGCAGATGTCTCCCCCCATCCCCCCTAGGGAACAACTACCCATCCCAACAGAGTGTAATCTCCCTGACATCACACAGTAACAGGTGAGTGCTGCCCTCCCCAAAGCATACATCACAGCATCAATGGGACCAGATGGTGTCCTGGCATGCATCTTACACGAGCTTCATGACAGACGTAACCCTCACATTACATCACTGTGCAATATCAGAGTTACTACAGGATATGTACCCACAGAATGGCATACAGCGACAGTGGTCCACTCCACAGACAGTATTGCCCTATAAGCCTAACTAGCCTGTTCTGCAAAGCTATGGAGTGTATTGTCATGGGTCTCTTACACATAGACATCGGGAACCTACAGACACTGTGTCCTACACATTTCAGCGTTGTTGTGGGCAGATCCTGCCTCTTGAACATGTTTGTATTCTTTAGATGGTTAAAAGGTCCATCGACATAGGGACAGTTGTCCACACAGCCTACCTGAACCTTGCAAACCCCTTCCACACAATAACCCACTGGGCCATTATGCATAGGCTCACCAGCGTCAATATGGATACATATCTCACATGATGGATTGCTACCTGGATCAGGGATATCACCCACATGGTCAGAATTGCAGGTGCCATGTCTGACTATACACCAGTTACACGTGGCATCCCACACGGCTCAGTCCTGGGACCTCTCTTGTTCAGTATATATTTGTCTGACGTACAGGCTACCACAGGGGGAATATGTCTGACCTTGTTCACACTTGACTGCAAACTGGGTGCCATAATCAACTCTCCAGCTGCCACATGCATACTCAAACAGGGTCTCACAGAGATGGATGACTGGTGCCTGAGCCATGGCCTACAGCTAAATGCTATTAGTTGCATAGTCATCCCCTTTGGGAATAGCAACATGCCCACACATTACCACATAAGTAGTACTCCATTACATACGGTAGGAGTTGTTAGGTGATTGGGGACATGACTTGTTTGTACTGTCGCCTTTGACATTCACGTTGCCAAAGTGGTTGGACTGACCTTCTATATAAGCCACCTTATCCCATACGGTTTCACATCTAGATCGAATGAGTTCATTGTGCCCCTATACTCATCACAACCATGCTTGGTTACAATGCCACATTTGGGGTGTACCTTACCCAACACCTGCAGCAACTGTACTGGCCACAGAGGTTCCTCACCAAACAGATGTAGGGACTCACACGGATAACCTGCACAGTTTGGATGCAGTAACTCCAACTATACTCAGTCACTTACCACCTACTTGGATATGATGTGTGCCTGTTGTTTACAGAAATACCCAACCCAGAATTACTGGACATGCTCCACCTCAGGATATCGGACTTCCTTGGAGCTACACACTCCAGGGACATATACCTCAGCACAGATGTTAATAGGACATGCTGGAGGGACAGATTCTTCTCCCAGGGCCTCCACTCACTCCAGATTGTGATCACAGTTTCACATAGGCAGAGCCACCCACTGACCACCTACAGGGGACATCTTGACGGCTGTATGGGTGATCGTATGTTTACCCCTGGGATATCTTCTGTGTCCCTACTAGACAGAGGCACACTAGCCTAGACATACATGGGCTATCTTGTGTGACCTACTATTCACTGGCACAGTGTAGTAATCTGACAGGGTTGCAAAAGCCAAACACACTCTGGCTAGGCTTGTACATGCCCTAGGGCAGATAGCCTAGTATCGACCTCTGAACCTATGCTTATGTTCGGGATGCACAATATTTATTGCTGATGCTGTTTGCAGGTCTTTATCATCTTTGCTTTCCCAGTTTCTATGAACAACTTAGGTATCTGCAGAACATATTTGATTATGACAGGGTTCCACTATATTATATATGTGTCTGTTGTCATGTAACTGTTTGCACAGGGCAGATTGCTGGATAGTGAGAGGTTCCTGGGTTAACACATGCAACTGCCATATATGTGTGGCCCACTGCTGTACTCAGACATGGCCTAAGTGTGTGAGCATGCCCAGTTCAGGCTTTCCATGTTTTGTTGCCTGACATTTGTCTCATTTATTCAAGTGTGTGAGCATGCCCAGTGTGACCTTTCAGTATGTTACGATCTGAGGTCCACTACATTTGTGGATGTGTGTGAACATGACCAATATTAACATTTATACTGTGTGTGTGTGTGTGTGTGTGTGTGTGTGTGTGTGTGTGTGTGTGTGTGTGTGTGTGTGTGTGTGTGTGTGTGTGTGTGTGTTGAAAGTCAAGTTCTGTTCTTACTGCAGGTCTCACCTTTGTGTCATAACTCAACAGGGATTATGCTGTGCCTGCAGGGTTTCCTTGAGATACTTTGCATAGACTTATCAACATTCCTTCATACTGGCTAATCACTGCAATACTGTCATGGTTTAGTGGTTCAGTACTTTAACTATAGTGCACAGTATCCTGGATTTGAGGCCCCTCACTGCTTTACATTTTCATACTGAGCAGACCAGACTGTTTAAGGGCCAGGTAAGCAAATATGAGCATGTTGGCTTTTGTTTAGCTATGCCCTACTTAGACCAGGCTTGTCCAACATTGCTGAATATTCGCCAACTTTGCTGGACATTGCCCGGTATTACTCAACATTGACCACAGTTGCACTAGTTGGTGTGTGCAATTCTGTTTGCATATACTACATGGTGGTAAATGCTGTTTAGCACTGCTTTAAATTGCTTAACACATGGCAATCATGCCTCAGGTAGTGCTGCAGGGCTGCCTATGTCAGATGCACATACTACACTCCCTGTACATGTTTGAAAGTAGGTAGTGTCAATTTAGGCATCCCTTTTACTATATGTGCGAGTCAGAGAGAGGTATAATTTCCAGAGTTCCTAATGAGCCAGTGTATGTGCTATGCGTTTTTCTCTTTGCCAAGGCCAAAGCATACTGGGCATGCCTACTTCTGCCTACTGGGGCAGGCTCAGGTTGTTCCTCCTCCGAGTCACGCTCTGTCTGTGATGACCTTGGCAATGGTGGGGGGCTGTTTGGCCCAGGCCTATGCTGGTTCTGCTGCAGCTGTTTTCGCAGGATCATATTATGTAGCATAGCACATACCATGACAATTTGGGTACATGTAGTTGGTGAGTACTGCAAGGCTCCACCATATGTGTCCAGGCACCGGAACCATGACTTGAGCAGCCCAAACACACCCTCGATTACATTTTGTGTTTGTGCGTGTGCCTCATTATGGTGTTCCTGTTCAGGTGTGTGTGCGTTTCTGATGGGTGTCATCAGCCATGGCTCCAGTGCATAGCCAGTATCCCCCACTAGGTGACCATGTGGGATGTCCCCATAGGCAAATGTCTGGTACAGCTGCGTCAGATACCAGATATGGGAATCATGGTAGCTTCCAGGGCAGCCAGCACACATATTCAGTAATATGCCCTGGGCATCACACATGACCTGGCAGTTAATGGAGGGGAAGCCCTTGCGGTTGAAGTAGACCCTACCCCGCTCGCTGGCTGGTGCTTTGATGCATATGTGCATGCAGTCTATTGCACCCACTACCTCAGGGTATTCCGCTATTTGCTGGAAGCAACGCATATTGCTGGCCAATACCTCACGGGAATTGGGGAAATATACATGATCACCGACATGTGCTGACATGGCATCCAGGAACTGGTGCAGTACCCTGGATGCTGATGCCTGTGATATCCCCATCATATCACCAGTTGGTCTCTGGAAGGTACCTGTTGCTAATATTCTTAGGCCAACACATACTTTGGTTTCCACTGGGATGGGTTCCCATCTGCTGGTTCTGTGTGAGGCGTGGCCTGCACAGCTCAACAATTTGCTGCAGGAGGTCTCTGTCCACTCTATAACGCTCCACTATCTCCAGCTCATGTAGCCCCTGGTAGGTTATCCTGGGCCTGTACACTCTTCTCCATCTCCTCACTGTGGGTTGTCCTGCAGCATTTCCATTGTCACTACCCTCAGCATGTTGCATATGTTGCCTTATAACAGCAATGGCAGCCCCTAACATTTCTTTGTCTCAGTAAAGCTTTTTCAGTTTACACTTCTATTAGCTTACTGCAGTGTCTCTTGTGAGAAACATTATGGACTGTTGTTTGCAGAGTTTTAAGTGCTAGGCTGGGCCAGTGTTTTGCCTGTGTAATTGCCTGATTCTGGTTGTTTTCACCTGCTAGCTCTGCTAATACTCCCTGGTATCTTCCTACTATTTGTTGTGCTTCATATTTCCTTTCAGTTTCCTCGGGGGGGGGGCAGTGCCGCGCACACAAGTGCAAACACGCTCACAGCAGCTCACACGCATGCACACATGCTTACATGGACTACAACTTGCTTATTCGGGTTAAACCGTGTGCACACCAGTGCAAACGCGCTTACAACACTTTAAACTGCCTTATACATGCTTACTCCGGCTTAACCGCACACACTCACACTTACACACGTGCACACTGTCTTACTCGGGTTTACAGGTGCACACACACACTCATACCCACTCAGCAAGAAACTTTGGTGTTATTCATGGCATACACCTTCCATTTCTTGCCTTTACCTAGCCTACCTGTTGACACACCTCTTTCAATGATGTGTAAATGACAGCTGACACATGCCACTCTGCTCCAGTGAGCTTCCCTTCTTTCATACATACCCCAGTCGTGATGTCACCTATCTTCTACTCTGTTACTCCCCTTATCCTACTCCTACACTCCACTGACTGTGCTCATTTGCTATGTAAACCTGCGATTCACTATCCTAACCCTCCTTTGCATAGGATTGCCTACTAATGCTTGGTTACATCTCTTAGACTGTGCTTCCCCCCTTAACAACCTCTACTCGGTGGCCATGTTGTCTTCAGCCTGCCATTCTCTTGCATTGTAAATTAACAATTTAAATAAAATCCACAACTGTGGGTTTTAATTTTTATTTTTCTGGTTTTTAGAGCGCAGCCCTTTTGCGTGGTGCTGCGCTACGCTTAAACATCGGAAATCGGGGGAAAAAAAATAAATGATTTATTTTTTCATATTGCATCAGGAAACATTGCCATTGGCCATATATTTGGCCATTGGCATGCTTTCTGCACTGGATGCAACCTTTATTTGGAGCTGTCATGGCTCCGTTTTGCTATTTGCAGAACGGTACTCAGTTGTCAACTGAGTACATTTCTGCAGATAACACTGCTCTTACTCGGACAGGTTCGGGTTTCCTGAATCGCAAATCTACCTCATTTGCATGCCTTTCGCCTGCAATTAAGGTAATTTGCATAACCCGGCCCTGTCCATGTAAGAGCCATTTTAGGAGCTCTCTTGCACACCCCTGCAGGCTGTTCCTGGATCGCTCGTCGGACATGATGGCTGCATGGAGTCTTACTCTACTCTTAGACTCCGTGCAAGCCATCATGAATCCGGCCCATTGTCTTTGTTTAAATCATAGCCATATTTGACAGTGTTGTGGAAATCTAATAGACATATCTTGGTTTTTAATGAGTTAGAACATTCTTTTCTCAAAGCTTAAGCATCCTAGTATTTCAAAAATATAATTGCTCATTGAATTGTTCTCAGTTATTTTTGGAGACATCTACTCATGTTGTCTACCCAACAATAAACGCACATGACATGCTGTTACTAACATGGGAACATATTCGCATCCTACTCTGAAATGGGTGGTACTGCTATGTAGAATTTCATAAAATGATCTGGAATAGGCTTCCCATCCATGTGAAGCAGAGCCCTTCCCTAATCCTAATCAAGCCACTTCGACCAGTGAATGGGAAAATTGGAAATTCAACCCTGGCCTGACACCTATGTCTCTGGTGGACAGAGACAGATGTTAAATCATGCCCTAACAGACATACATCCCCTAAAATAACCTCTGAGGCACAATAACTCACAAATTACATTTGGGTTGTATGGCTAGGCTTATAAAGTCCCCAGTGGTCATTCACATAGTATACCTCTATGAAAATATGGACCTATACATTTGGACAAGTATTGTGTGCATGAAAATGATACACGTGCACAGCAGCACATGAAAACCAAGAGCACCTTCCTTCACTAAAGAATCCAGTTTCAACGTTCTGATCTCACTTAGCTTAAGTGTGGTCTTGGTCATTCATAGCAGCATTATGATTGAATAATTGCAGTTGCATTCTCCTCAGGATTCAGAAACATAAAATTCACTGCACAATCCTGTTTTTTGTTTTATGGAATAGGAGTGATTCATATTCCACTGTAATGCTACAGCTGTAAGGAGGCTCCAGGCTGTAGTATCACATTGATTGCAATGGGGAAAGCTGCATGAAAATGCAGCAATTTGGGGGTAGGCTTAATGCACATTAGTCATGTTCACTTCTTGGAACTTTAGCAGGGAATGGAATAGCTCAGAAGGACTATTCAAAGAAAAGCTGTAAAATGCTACTTGGGGAGTCAACTGATAAAAAACATTTCGTCTTTTGATGGTGTACACCCATTGATGCCTATGGTAGGAGGGAGACTGTTAGCATTACAGCAACTATGTACTGCAAATCTGTGCGTCTGTAAGCATACGTAGGAGCATGCATACACGTGTGTGTGTGTGTGTGTGTGTGTGTGTGTGTGTGTGTGTGTGTGTGTGTGTGTGTGTGTGTGTGTGTGTGTGTGTGTGTGTGTGTGTGTTTGTGCATTTGTGTGAATGTCCATGTTTGTATGTGTGTATTTGTGTGAATCTCCATGTTTGTGTGTGTGTGTGTGTGTGTGTGTGTGTGTGTGTGTGTGTGTGTGTGTGTGTGTGTGTGTGTGTGTGTGTGTGTGTGTGTGTGTATGTACGTGTGTGTTTGTGTTAGATTGTATGTGTGCCTGTGTGTGTGTGGGTGTGTGCATGCATCAGCATGTGCATGTATATGTGTTTATAGGTGACTGTGCAACAGAGCTGTATGGGTTGCTAGGAGAAATGCTTGTATCATTATTTTGATTACTTCTGACAGCACAATGTTCAATTGAAAGACATGTGAATAAGCCACTGATGACCTTTTGTTCATTTTCAGTCCTTTCATGTCTCTGAGTTACATTTTATGGCCATTGCACAATAATGCTATGGCGATAACTTTATCCAAATCCTGCTCTCTGTGCTGATTAAGGAAAATCAAATTCCATGCCCAGTTAGATGAATGCATTCTGGCTTACAGCTCATTTCTGTTGCTTTATGCACACAAAGTACTCCAGCTGGGAACTGATTGAGTGGCTTCAGCACAATTTGCATCAGGGCTATTACATCAATACACCAGCCCATGTTACTTCATTAAAGAGAGATGATTTGTGATTTCATTTTTTTATTCTTAAATTGTCTTGATGGCCACCATTTAGTGGGCTAAATATTCACATGATACACTCCTAAAGTGATGGACCACTAGCTAAGTGTAATCCATTTGCCTTAAAAAAAGGCTAAGTAGTTAACATAAGGCAAAATGCCATCACAAGATCAAAACTTTAATTGGCAAATTCTTATGTGAAATACAATTGTGGTTTCAGTTATGATTTTTTTTCAGATGATTCTGTGCATTCAACAGTGCAATTTTTTAGACAAGGAAATAAAAATACATTCAGTAGTAATTAGTGTTGGAGTTTAACAATTCCTTTCTTGATTCATAAACTGAAAAGGTATTGGTTGACTACGAGGAGAAAAAAATATTTTATGCTACACAAGAATAAAGTCACATGTCCATCTCTAGTTACTAGTGATGATTTTACAGGATTACTTCTCTTTTTTCTGTTCCTAACCAGCTCTCCAATATCCCTCTATTGTGTTATTTGCTATTCCCTTTAACTGTTAAAATAGTAATTTTTTTCACATAAGGTCAGTGTATACATTGCTGTAATTAGTATGTTATATACAGCTCTATAAGCAATTGGCTGTGCCTTTGGCTGTTAGAAAGAGCAGAAGCTGATGCTTAGCATCTACTTATTGCATGTGATGTGTGTGTGTGTGTGTGTGTGTGTGTGTGTGTGTGTGTGTGTGTGTGTGTGTGTGTGTGTGTGTGTGTGTGTGTGTGTGTGTGTGTGTGTGTGTGTCTGTGTGTGTGTGTGTGTCTGCGTGTACATCAGCACATTTCAGTCACATACTAGAGAAAACTTACTGAAGCACTCAGCACATTTGGATGTGTTAAATATTAGTTATTCCAACAAATGCAGACAAATAAAAATGTCATGCTTACTCAAGAAATGGGTGAAGGTAAAAAGATACACATTGCATACCTTGACCTGGACAAAGGTTTTGACACAATCTCACACTCAGGCATAGTAGAAAAGCTAAATAAACTGTGAACAAACACCTTTGTTACCCACTGGATAGCTGAGTGGCTCACAAATAGGACACAGGAGATGAAAATAGGTGAAGCTTCCCCCAACAAGGGACTAGCGCCGGTGGAGTCCCCCATCGTTCATTGCTAGGACCTCTTCTGCTTGGCATATGTTTCTTTAAAATAAAAAACAGTACCAATGTGCTCTGACTAATTAAATCTGTGGATGACTGCAAGCTAGTAGCAGTCATTGAATCCCCAAATGACTTAGCCATCATGCAGGAATATTTGTCCCTAACAAAGAACTAGTGCCAGAATGCATCCATCCATCCATCCATCCATCCATCCATCCATCCATCCATCCATCCATCCATCCATCCATCCATCCATCCATCCATCCATCCACCCATCCAGCCTGCCAGCAGCCACAACCCCCTTTTCCCATTTTTGCACCTGAGGTTGGGGTTTCATTTCAGCAGCAACACGCATGTAAAGTCAATTATCACATTTCTGGGTATTTAGTCCTACGCCTGTTGCTCTTTCATACCACGCAAACAAATGCAGGCACATTCACAGCTATGACCAATTTAGAGTGTTTGTAATGTGAGAGACAACCAGAGCACCAAGACAAAACCCACACAAACACACAGAGCACATACAAACTCCACACAGAAGAAATTCCAGTCAAGAATTAAAACAAGAAACCTCTTGCTGTACAGAGACAATGTCACCTGCTGTGTCACTGTACTGCCCAGCTAGTGCCAAAATGGACTGAAACTACATGCCAAAAAAGGCATTATTGTATCCTTTGGAAACTCATCTGCCCTGGGGAATTACCACATTAACAATACATCATAAGAGTTGGCCTAGTTGTTTTAGATTTGGGAATGTATGTGGAGAGTGACCTAACTGGAGACCAACATGTACCCATTGTCATAAGAAAGTCCTTCTATATTGTGCAGCTTATAAGTAAATGGATTGCATCCAGATCTAAGGATATTATTGTCCCCCTTTACTCAGTCCTTATTAATCCAGTCATTGAATATAATACACCCTTTAGTGTACATCTAGCCATAAACATACAACTGGAACACCTGAAGAAATAACATGCCAAAAGGATACATGGTCTAAACAATATGTCCTACATGGACCAACTCAAAACCCTGATACTATACACATTATCCTACAGACTGTTAAGAGGTGATCGGTGTCTGGCATACAAGGTATCCTAATACTGATGGACTTACTACACATCAGCAAGTCAAATGGCATCAGAAATACTCAGTCCATGGATCTAAACCTCTTCTATAACAACAAACAAATGGTTTGGTTGACATGCATATCTCACAGAGGATACCACTTCTTTGGAACAGGCTTTCCATCCACATAAACAAAGTTCAACTTTATCAATATTCATGTGCAACTTGGACCTATGGATGGGAAAAAGAAAATTTACCACAGGACTGCTCCCTTTACTACTGATGGACAGAGGCAGCTTCTAAATGCTTTATCCCATACACGGGTACCCTCATATTATCTATGGTATGATCCCAGTTATTCTTGCTAGGGGTAATATATAGCTATCGCCTATGGGATGGCTATGGCCAATCTAACACCAAATGGAATAGGTTAATTAAAGCACCATCCTTGTCCATATTCAAGTGCAACTTGGATCTCTGGATGGGAAACAGAAAAATTAGCCCAGGACTGTCCCCTGTAGAACTAATGGACAGAGACTACTCTTAAATGCTTTATCCTAAGAAATGGCACCCTCAAATTATCTATGGTATGATCCCAGTTATTCTGCTAGGGATATTATATAATTATCTACTATGGGATGGGTAAGGCCAATCCAACACTAAATGGGGATAGGTTAATTCAAGCACCAAAAGGTAAATCGGCTATCCTTAAAATGGCCCAAAAGGGCAGCTAGCCTAGTACTTACCAATGAACCTAGAGTCTATGTAAACAGTATAACTGATAAATGCAAGAAGGAAAGGTATCATCTGAAGTAAACTGATAACTTGAAAATATCACTGAGTATCACTTTGATAGTAGAAATTGAAAAAAATGTACATCTGCAAATTAAACAAAAGAAATAGTATGTGACTAAGTAAGGAGAATAGCATTATACATGACATTGTCAGCTCAGTGAATGTGGCACCATTAACCACCAGGTCAGCCCAACTGCCTGCCTTTGAGGTTTCTGATATAGCCGACAAAGTCCTTATAATTGTCTTTTGACTGGGAAGCTGTCTTACCCTGAAAACTGGATTTATTGGACTTAATTGGCCCTCCTAGTTAACTGTTTATTTTTGATGAGAGAGTTCTTATCTTTATGGGAGTTACACTTCCTGATTTAGCCATGAGTTTTCTTCTGTTCCTTTTGTTATATAACCTGTTTAATTTGGGATGCCAACAGGGTGGTTTGTTTCTGGGGCTAGTCCTGGGCTTATTTCTGGTAGGTACAGCACCCTCTATGCAGCCATTGACATGGTCGTACAGAGTTTCTGTGAACAATTCTGCATATGCTGCTGTGTTCGCTTGGTTTGGTCGGGCATTGAATTTTGACAAACTATTGCTTAACAAAAGGTAGTTTGCCTTGGGATAGTTTGTAGCAATTAATGGGTTTACTGGAGTTACTGAGCTGATTTTGATTATAAAGGAGGCATCTTTATGGTTGGATATTATGAGAGAGGATGTGACATCGGAGTAGGTGCAATGTTTTCCCATATTTGTGAGTATGAGGTCCAGTATGTTTAAAACCTTTAGTGGGCATATGCACTAACTGGTCAAGGGTATTTGCATTTATGAAGGGCAGGAATCTCTGTGTCTGCAGATTTGAGGCCTTGTAGGCTTCCCAGTCCATAGAGGAGTAATTAAAGTCCCCCATACCTAAGGTGTTAAGTTAGATGGTGAATGTCTCCAGTAGGTCTAAGTATGTGCTATGAGTTTCATGAAACACAGATGGTGACCTATAGCTTACTAGGATTGGGTACAGGATTTTATCTATGATGATCTGCACATGGAGAAACTCCAGTGCATCATCCTGTTTAACCAACCCAGGGGTATGCTTGTTATTGATGTGTATAGAGACACCTCCACCTTTAGTCCCTGTCTGTACAGCTACTCATCTGAAAGTGTTGAATTCTCTGAAGCCTTGCACTGCCAGGGTACTACCTGCATTTTAAACCATGTCTTGGCATCTGCACAGATGATATTCTCCAGGGAGAGGAGGGCTTGGATGGAATGCAGCTTTTTGTTTAGGTTCTTGGCATTGAGCAGTAACACCTAGAGGTTCAGTTGAGTTGGTTTTGCTATGTTGGTAGGTCTGTTAATTTGGCATTGCCTAAAAAAGGCACTATGGGGAACAGAAAGTTTCATCCAGTGTTCAAAAGCCTAGAGGGGGCTTTTTAAAGTGATGTGGTCTTTTAACCATGTTGTCCCATGATAATAAATATTGGATCCCCATAGAATGTCACCAGAAACTCAGCCAGTTGAAATCATTCACTTTTTGTTAGTATTGTGGCATCATCCTTGGTGAAAGTAATACACTGCTCAATGCCTGGCTCATACCAGCCTGCGACACATGGTCAGAAAGATCTACAATGACTGTAGTCATATACTCTAGAATTCATGAACAATCATGTAGGCTTTGAGTGAAGCATACACAATGTTTACCTGTTAGCAAGATTAGCAGCTGTACTAATCACATATGCATGCTGCTCATCATGCTGTCATGAATACAAGCATGTTTCTGTGGCCAGCAACAGTGTTGATGTCCAGGAAACCATGTTAAATAGCACAAGCACACACAGAAACCAACATGCTTGAATATTGGCAAACCTGTTAAGCATGCTCACACGCGCAGCATAAAAAGCTAAATATGGGAAATAATGGATGCCGTACACAGGCAGGGAACGTGTCATGAGTCTGCTGTGCAAATAAATGAAACACAGGTGTACAGAAATAGGTAAAATAGGGATGCAAAGTAGCAAGGGCAACTACAATACATGGGTTGCCAGATAGGAAAAGTGTACTGCAGACAAAGTTCACAGAAATCAAAGAGATGTATTCAGAAAGATGTAAGAAGGGAAGGTAAATGTTCAAATTGTACTAAGATCATTTATTTAAATGTGCTTATATCTCAAAGACAATTTTGTAATAATAAAATTATGCAAAATGTATATCATAATAATTAATGATGGTCACTCTTCCTGAGCAAATATAGGTTAATAAAAGCGGACATGATATTACAGGATGTGACAATTAAACAAATTCACACTATAACAAAGGGGAATTACATGACATATGAAGATCATTGACATGCTGAGTTGAGATGACAGTTCGCAAGGACAGCACATATATAATGGAATTTGTGCACAGCATACATTTTGTCAATATAACATGATGGAAATTAGGAATGGCTCAGAAGACACAATCTCCTTTTGCAAGAATTAAACCCATGCCATCAATGTCAACACTAACCTGTGTATTAACAGTGTATGCAACAGAAATAGACCTAACACATGTATGAGGAGGATCACCCTAGAAGAGAATTATGTACAACAATATCCTAATAGTTATGCATCCCATATGAAGGTGTGTATGCTGTTACAATGTGGCAGTAGAGTGTGACATATTATACCTTTGTGTAAGGCACTCTTGCCTGACACAGTTATTATGCTGACAGATAAGAACAAATGTAAACCCCATGCCACAATGCAATGTATTCCCCAGAGCTGTGTATTGTCAGCATCTGCCACAGGAGTAGTAATTTGTGAATTAAATAAGGGTCCCTGAGAATGTCATATCAGCATGTCAGACTGATATCAATTTATTATGCTCATGTTCATACAGTTGTGATTAATACTTTATCAATGTTCCATGATCATGGATGGCCTCTCTGGATGTGGGTACACATACTACCCAAGAAAGGCAGCACATTTGTGTATACTGCAGTAGTCAAGGCATGTGCCAAGGTAGCACTTTTACGATTACATTGGCAGAAGAAATGTGTATTTTCAAGAAATCCAAAACTATAGTCACGTGTGTTTGTGTAACATATCTAGGGATAAAACTAGTGTCATGTAATGGTTATGTGATGTCAGTACATTCACTTAGAATGAAACCCTATGCTAGAATTGAACTGTACATCTCCTCCAAATAACAAGACAAATATTAATCACATTCACCACTTTGGAACTATTATCACAGCTGTTAAAGTCCACCTATGAGAAGTCATTTAATCAGCTATACTTTATCTGCCCATAAATTATATCTGCTAAAAGTTGATGGGGAGGCCTCTGCCACTATATACATACAAAGTATTGATGGGATGGATGTCTTTCCTGCAGAACAGTTAAGGACACAAATGGCTCAAATTACTATCACTCTGCTCGGTATCAAACAGATTGCTCAGAAGTGATCTGTGTCTCGCCTGCAAGGCAATATTGGACCCTGCTCTACTAGAGATGCTCCATATCCATAAGTCTAACTCCTTGTGCATTACCTGCTTGATAGGCCTAAATCTAATATGTGATATCAACAAAACCTGCTGAAGAGACAAGTTTGTCTCCAGAGGCTGCCCCGTCTCTGGAAAAGACTTCCCATGCATGTCAAACAGAGTACCTCGATGACCCTCTTCAAGCAGAACCTTGATGAGTGGATGGGAAACCACAAATTTGTCACAGGGGTTCCATTTGTCCCTCATTAACAGGGGTGAAAGGTGCTGACTGAGGGTTCTGTTTTGGGGGATAAACTCTTGGCTAGGCTTGTAACGGCCCCAGGGCCATTAACCTAGTAACCTCCTATGATCCTTTGAAATGTGTACAGTTTCTCAGTGCTGGTATGGAACACTTGCCTAACAGTTGATAAAACCAAAACTATTGTGAGATCAATGTAAGTGCCATGGTATAAGTCCATCACGAAATGCAATAGTTATGCTCATTAAAAGCATTACATTGAAAGCATTACATCATGTGTATGAATCAAGGAATATGTGTCCCTGTAATTACTTAGAAAGATTATTGCAGTGTGTCAGGCAACACTGCCTGATGCTAGGTATACCCAAACACACCTGTAGCCCCCTGTTGTTGTCACTGTGATGGCAAAACAACAATTATGTACAACATGGATAAAATCCTGTATTGGAGCACATGCCTTATTTAGGTAATAACATACATTACGTCATCTAGTGTCCTTAGTCCAGAGGAGGTAACAACTGTAACAGAACAGCAATCTATTGAAATGACAACATCAATCTTCAATACAGCCTTTCCAAAGGAAATGTAGAATATACTGTTGTTACAGGAAACAGCATCTACATATGAACATAGCCTATGTGGGTGACAACAGTATTAACAACATGCACGCTAACTGTAGTTAATGATATCAGGATTTAAAATATATAGCTAACATCACAGGTTAATGAAGGTTTGCTGAAACACAAGTGCAAATACAGAATTGTTTGATGACTGTAACACTGTACATTTCAATGTATATCACCATTGTGTATTATCTATACATTTCTGCTAAAAAGTGGTTGCACAGCACAAGCACGCTATATAGATATAAATCATATATGCATTTGCAGCCTGTTCTGCACAATAACAGGAAGAAATGCACACTCACAAATGACATTCATTATTATATTTTAACTCCCTACCTGTGTGCTGGTACAATCTATAAACTAGTGTATTATATGCATATACCGCATGATAAGTCTGGTTGCACATGAGCCTCACTGTATTTGATAGGATGACAAAGGCTATGTCATGGAAAGGAAATATGCGTGCAAAAATGTCTTCTACAGCTATGTGCAGTGTCATGCAAAGGAGATGTAAGTGCAAAAATAACTTCTACATCTATGTGCAATTCTAAATATAGTCAATACTAAGAGGTGTAATATACTTATGCACTTACTCGCACACACACACACACACACACACACACACACACACACACACACACACACACACACACACACACACACACACACTCAGGATGTCAATTTGCCATAATGATTAAGGTCTTTGCCGCCCATGCACAAGGTACAAGATTCAAACCTGACCTCTGGCCAATGCCTGTTTGGAGTTTGCAAATTCTCCCTGTCTCTCTGTGGGGTCCCATTTACCTCTGAAAAACAAGCTGAGTATTTCCATATCAGACTCACCAATGAACATAGCTGTGGGCAGCAGCACAGACTCCACAAGATTCCTTAGAGGGAGAAGAATTATAAACTAACCACTTTGAGCATCTACTATGGTGCACAGTATCCTCAAGATAGAAGAACTTAGATCAAACACTGTGCACTATGGCAGGTCTAGCCATTAGACAGTGTAAAATATGGCTCTAGGTGATTTGGTCATGTTGCCAAATGGACATGGGTATTTGTTAGTGATAAGTGGGTTGAGGACCCAGCCTTCTCTGATCTATTCCAATGATCCATGCTAATGGTGGAAGGGGTATATGTACCCCACTGGCCATGTGTGCCTGCCATAAAACCCAGCAGCCCTGGGTCAATTAACTACTTGTTGGCCAGTGTCAGGTTGCCCATCCTGGACTACCTAGGATAGGTCTGCTGAGTGAAAGCTGGACATAAAACCAATCAACCTGCCAAACATGAACTAAAAAATGTATGGTCACTTACAGGACAGAGCCTGGAAGTGAATGACATGATGGTATGGAGGAGACTGGACATCATATGTATCCAAGATACAAGATGGAATGGCAGTCCAGCAACACCACTTGGCTTGGGATCCAGAGTTTACTCCTCAGGAGGAGGACAGTCTTGAAATGGTGTGGGAAATGTGGTGAGAGGAAGGCTTCAGAAGACAGGAAGGGATGTCATCAGAATTAGTGACAGACTCATAGCAATCATACTCCAGCTTAATGATAGGACAGTATTCATAAGCTCAGCCTATGCTCCACAGCAGGGTTGTGATAGTGAAGAGAAGAGTACATTCAGGCAGAAGTTGCAGGACCTACTAGATAAAGCAGGACAGCATTAACTGGCATTGTTAATGGGTAACTTGAATGCACATATAGGGGCAGATACAATAGGATATGATGACTGCTTGGGTCCACATGGATAGGGCAAAATGAATAAAGAAGGGGAGGCCATTCTAGACTCCTATCTAGTACTTTGGTAGACGTTTTCCTAGTAACAAAAGGGCACTGAGGTAGAATCAGTGATTGCCCCAATGAAACAGTCACCCCACAGCTTAAACCACTGGTTGCCACAATCAGCTGCAACCAGTGGTCACAGAAGGCTCTAAGGTCAAAAGAGACCAAGCTGAAGACCTGGAAGTTGACTGGAGAGAAATTGCAGAAGTTCAAGGAATTACACAGGGCTCTAGAACTCCAAGAAGAGGAGGAAATAGGTGAAGTTGAAGAAAAATGGCAGCTCCTCAAAAGGGATGCCAACCAGTCCTGCTCACCAGTCCACAGGACATTTAAGGCAGATGGAAGGAGTACTTCCAACAGCTTATGAATAAAGAAAACTCCACAAATGCTGTACTCCCCCAAACACAGCTTACAATGAGAGAAGAAGAGAACCCCACCCTAGAAGAAGTAAGAATAGCACTAAGGAAAAATAAATCAGGGAAAGCAGCAGGCTTAGATGAGGTCACAGTAGATATGATAAATATGTTAGTGAAATAGGGGAGAAATGGCTCCTGACTCATAGCAGTGTGGACAGAAAGGTGCACCTCAGATCAAAGGTGTAACTGGCATATCCCAGATGACTGGAGAATATGCAACTAGTGTCAGTGTTCAAGAACAAAGTGGGCATTCACAACTGTGGGCAGTACAGAGGTATCAAACTCCTGTCACATTACATGAAAATTCTGGAGAGGGTGATTGATAAATGGATACACAGACAGTAAGATGGTAGATGAGCAGTTTGGATTCAGATCAGACTGCAGCACAACTGTCTCAATGTTTGTAGTGAGACAGATAGCAGAGAAGAAGCAGGAAATGAAGAAAGAGTCCAACTGGGCATTCCTAGACCTGGAGAAAGCATATGACAAGGTCCCAAGAAAGCTGATTTGGCAGTCCTGTGGTGATTCAAAGTCCTAGAAACATTGGTAGAATGAATGCAGGGCATGTAAAAAGATCCAATGAGTCAGGTGCGGACAGTGTTCAGTCTCACACATGGGTTCTCAGTAGGAGTAAGAGTTCATCAGGGTTCAGATCTGAGCACACTGCCATTCATACTGGTGATGGATTTCATTTGCAAACAGGTCGGAGGAGACAGATCAACAAAGTTGCTGTATGCAGACGATGTGGCATTACAGGCAAACTCTGAGCAACAACGTCAGCAAATGATAGGGAATGGAATGCAAAACTGAAAGCACATGGGATGAAACAAAGTACAGATAAGACTGATAATGGCTGCAAATTATGGAAATCAGAAGAAACTGAGAATTGACATAGAAGGGAAGATAGTGGAACAGGTTAACAGCTTCAAGTATCTGGGGGTGGTTGAGAAGAAGGGAAGCCTGAATTAAGAGGTTAAAGCTAGAATCAGAAGGTCTGCAGCCAACTGGCATAGATTGTCAGGTGTAGTCTATGACAGCTGAAAAATAAGATGTACAAATCAGTGGTACGACTAGTACTACTGTATGGTACAGAAACCTGGGCAGTAGAGGCAGAACAGATGAGGAAGCTAGAGGTGATACAAATGAATTGTCTGAGAAGGGTGGTAGGATGCACCCTGTGAGACAGACAAAGAAATTAGGACATAAGAGCAGAAGCCAAAGTAGCTTCAATTGCAGAAAAATCAAAGAGAACAGATTATGCTGGTTCAGAAAAGCAGAAGACAGTCTGGTGAAGAAGATTTGGGACAGACAAGAAGAAGATAAGAGGAAACAAGGGTATCCAGCAAGGAGGTGGATGGATTGTTTGAGAGAAGATATGTGACAGTCAGGCATGAGTGTCGAAGAAGACAGGAGTGTGGCATTGAATTGAGAGATGGCAATAGTTAACACAACACCCCAACCCCATGTAGAAAAATAGAAACAAGGGGGCTGATGATGATGAGAATGATGATAGCAACACACAATCAGGAGAGTCTCACTGCTGTATTAAAACCCTCCCTATTGATTGATGCAATGTGCTAACCACTCTGTTGTATGTACGTGCAGCAGAGAGGTTTGTCTTCAGTATTTTGAGAGTGAATTATTGAAATAATGACCTCATCAGTGTGTTGCAGACAGCATGTATTTCTGAATAGACTGAAAAGGGGATGTGGGATTGATCTGACCATGTAAATGTTTCTAACAGGCATGAGTCAAATGAGCACATCTGCTGACTTAATCCTCCAGTAAAGCAATGAGACCACAGTCATGTAGACAAGTTGACTCTTCTGAGATTAAAAAACCCTATCTATCTAGCAATGCAATCCAGAAGAGACAGCACTTAACACAAGCGCTACCACAGAAGTCAGACTTTTATATTGTTGAGGGTACACTTTATAGAGGAGGACATCAGAAGATGATGTTGGGAGAACGGTCTGAAATTAATGTGGACACACCCTGTAGTGAAAATTAAGTCCAAGTTAATACTGCACTCTGGACAGAAGTAGTTAAGGTCATATTTACACAAATACACACACAGGCACACACACACACACACACACACACACACACACACACACACACACACACACACACACACACATACGTGCGTGCACACACATACACACACATACACACACGTGTGCGCGCCAATGTCTGCACAAATGCTGAGGCAAAATAACTGAAGGCTTTCTTATGGGCCATTTTTGGCTATGTGTGCTGTGTGTGATTCTATTTTTTGACCATATTAAAAATGTGAAAAAGGGGTTGATAGGGAAGTGGTGAAATGGAGGGGGGGGAAGAAACAGCGGAAAGAATAAAGGAATTTGCAGAAAGGTGGTGGGAGAGAACCATTACTATTGGCAACTTCACATCAATAATGTAGAAGTGTAGCCAGAATTTGCTTATTTTGAACTGTCACCACAACAATGTTAGGTTACAAGAACAGAATAATGTTGTAGAGCCAATTGTACCAAATCAAGTGTGTCAAGAAGACACATAGGTGAAGGGGAGAGCTATGCAAGCCCCATTTTTTGTGGGAAAGGTGACAATTTTTACTTTTTTCTCCTTTCAAAGAGAGGGGAATGTTGGGGAAGGTGCTTAGGACTGCAAAGGTCAGGTAAGAAGGTTAGGTGAGGAAACAGGTACATACATACAAGCCAAACAAGACAGAGAAGGACTGTGATGGACACAAAAGTTTTGGAGAACTATGATTGGGGATAGGTAGGGGGCATTGGCGGTGACCCACATCAAGCCTAAGAACAGTGAGAATTTAGTTCTCACCCTCTGAACTGTCATCACTGTCTCCTGTCTCAGTTTCCTGTGTCTGTGCTCAATGTGGCATTGTCTTGGCAATGTGACAAAGCACCTTTTCAACATGGCTGATTTGGGCACTGAGGCCCTTTTCCATAATACCCTCCACCTGTGCAGTTAGTTCTTGGCAGATGGCAAAATTACCACCTCCAGTAACACTACTCCTACAGGGTACTAGTGCTCTACCTGCCGGGGGAGAAATATCTGATATGGATGAGGCAGGTAGGGCAGAGGTTGTGGAGGCAGTGCTGACAGCTTGAAACCCTGAAGTGCTGGGTGTCAGTGCTGCAAACTGTGGAGGGATAGCGGGCCGATCTGCAGTGTTTGGCCTACATCTCTGTGCTACATGTTAGGTTTTGTAAGCAGAAATGTATGGCAACAGAACATTTTAAGCCAAATAATATATTTCCTCTACTAAAAAAAAAATAGTGAGATAGAAGGAGCAGGATGAGACAAAAAAAGAGATAATTAAATCCATGGCATATCACATGACTATACCATTACAGAAAATAAACAGTTATGATTATCTTGTCTATACACGTTTGCCACATCCAGGTATGATGGAAAGGTCTTACTCTGTTCTACCCCTAATTAACTGCACTGTAATGACATCATAAATACAACTGTTTATTACATTATTGCCATATTGTGCACAATTATACTAGGTATTAGGCTTACAGTGAGACATGATGCATGCACACCCTGTGCCACTCTGAGGTGAGTTAACCTCTCTTGGTGCCCCTCGCATTTTGCTGCAATGTCTTCAACAGCTGTACAAAACAGAAGAAGACAAAAAGAGACATAAGAGCATATAGAATACCATTCTTGGCTGGGTGCAGTATTCTATATCATTTAATACAAATGGGTCACTATACTTACACAACTGTGGGATGTCAAGAGTCCTAAACTCATCCTCCCAGCTAAGGAAGTCCTTCTTGCACTGCTTCAGGTCACTGTAGTGGTGATGACAATTCTCTTCACTGAGTGGGATGCCAGGTGCATTGGAGACAACCTTGGCTAACCTGTTCCAATCCTCAGTCTTACATTGAGACAATGTACAGTCCCTCTGCAGTACCATATGGCTGCAGCACTTCGCAAGGAGTGTCACAAAATATCCTGGACTTCTCAACACTCTACCTCTGTGCTCTAACTTCAGCATCATCATCTCCCACACAAGCCATGACTGCAAAAACCAGGCAACCACTCTAAGTCTAAACTGGTGCCAAATTACAATCTTTCATTTAACAGCTATTGCACAAAAGTGCACAACTATGCCAACTGCATTTGCATGATAGAAAACACAGAGACATTTTCAAACAAATATGAAGGTATTTTATCAAACAGCAATAAAGGAGTGAAACATGGCAGTGAGATTTGCCATGTGTGATGCTCAATGTCTTACTTTTGCATATGATCAACACTAACAGGCTGAATGGCTTTGATTGTTATCCTTGGTGTTTTGGAGGTTAAATGGGATGACCTGGCACATAACTTTCTGGAATTCCACACTGTAAAAAGATAGTTGATTAATGTGGGAATGAAACATAAGGAGGAAAGAATGTATTAAATTCCATCAACATGATTATTTGTCAATGCTACAGGAGAATTCCCTTTCAGCCGTGTTCATTAAAGATAAAGCACATTTAGTATGAATGGAGATATACTTCAGATATTCCTGAACGTGTGTGACTTTAGGAACTCCTGTGAAATACATTCCCATGAAAGAAGAAGTATGACTGTTTGTAAATGTATATCAGATGGTAGACTTTCATGAGCTAATTAATACAGATTGGGCTATGATACATACATACTTCACTACACGTACCCCCCACTAAACACAGAGTTGGGCTATTTCAGGAGAGAAGATGATTTTAACTTAAGTATTCTGCCAATCATAGATATAAAAGTGCATTTTTAATTCAATATTATAAGTATCCTGCTTAAACAATTACACACACATTCAATTGTGTTTCATAACCACTTCATTGATAATATATGCTACTTACAAAAAATAATTTATGAAAGCATTGAGACATGTATTTCAGTAAACATAATTATAATAGCTATTTTTATGTAGCATTACCTTCCTAATTAGTGTTATTAAAAATTGCATTTTGACAAACTTTGTAAAAATAAGTGTTCTGTCGCTAAAGTCAGTGCGCACTTACACCTTTTAACACATAGAACATTACATAGCAGATAGATGTTCTCCACTCAGTACTGTTCACAGTACTGACATTCATGCATTGCTGCTAAGCCCATTGGCACTACAGAAGTATGCCAGAATAACATTTTTCACTTTTTTCCTTAAGCATGTAAGCTTTATTGAGCACCACTCAGCAGCAAGCTAGTGCTCAAGGTAAGAAACAGAAAAAAACATATGAAGTTATAAGAGTAATAATTTCCACAGTTCCTTCACACTGTATGGCTCTGAATGTCAGAAAAACTGTGTTAAGCGGCCATAGTCACTGCATTTACAGCTTCTGCAACAGAAACAGTTATAAAAACTGTGTACAGCACTCACTCATTAGAAATAACATGCTTCGGTACCAAACATGTTTGCATTAATGAAGGTTACAGAAATTACATTTTTCACTTTCCTTAATCTGTGGGCCTTGTTTGTGCTTTGCTAAGCAGTGCTGAAATTACACAGGAAAAACAACATATGTGTGACACCCCTGCACTGGCCTAGTAATCATGGAGCCTCAGTCCTCACTACTAACACCAGTGAGGGACATGCACATTGGGAGGATGACAAATATACACACAGTTAAGTACAATTTCCCTTAAGAGCACACAGAGATCTCAGTCAGTCTGGGGCTGGTTTCTCCCTCTTTCTCCAGATCCCCAGTAAGACTCCCCACTGACACAGCTATAGGGTTAAGATCTCATCCAAGTGGTAAAGCCAAAACCTCCAGCACCCTCTCTGCCCAACCAGTGTTTTGTGTCCCTGCCCAAGTAGCTAACACACACACACACACACACACACACACACACACACACACACACACACACACACACACACACACACACACACACACACTGTGATTTGATTTATATACAAACACACACAGCCCTGGGAAAAGCTGCCACAGGTTTACTAGCTATGCCCCCTTCTGTCCAGACTAAAAGGTAGCAACAGCTGCCACCAACCACTATTTATCAGCTACTATAAAGCCCTTACAAAGGGAGATCAATTCTACTGTCTAATGTTACTGTTATCCAAATGGTAAGTGTGTCCAAGACTTTAAGACTATGTAAAAGTGGCCTATACAGTGTCAGCAAATACATATGTAGATAGTCTAAGAGCTTAAATATCTATAAACAAACCATCCATAATTAAAAGGTTTAAATATATTTAATAATAAATAATAAAAGCACAAGACAATACTCAGTAACTCAACACAGTGACAACAGAGTTCAGAATCACAGGAAATATTTTAAAACAATATTGCAGGACATTCTCACATAAATACAGTACACATCTAAACTAATCTTGCTGTATTCCTATCTATCTCTAAGAGAAATCACTGTAATCTAGTACTTACTGTTAGCAAGGCGGAAGTGCTAGTGAGAGAATGCTTCTAGATCCAAGACAAAATGCAAAATGCACAGGCTTTCTTTGAGAGATAGTTCTTAAATTAATAATATACATTACTGCTGGGTTAGCTGGATGACATCACTATTTATCACCTCTGTGTCAAAAATACTTATCTCTTAGAAGTTTTGCTGGAACTGGAAGGCGTAAAACAGTTAAATTTTTCCCTGTGAAACCTGTAATTCTTTCTGTTTACAGACAATAGAAGGAATCCTCTAGCTGTAGACATCCTGTCTCTTTGCATTAACTAACTTTATAGCACATTCGTAAAAAATATTGACTTATTTTCTCAGAGTTTTGCAAGTTAACTGTATGTTCCAACTTCTACCATAAAAACATACATTTGCTCAGGTATATACATTTCTGTTCTTTTCCAATAGGGTACACTGTGGTTACATTCTTGAAGCCCATTACATAGCATACAGTTTTCTTACATTTGTAAGACAACATACAAGCCATATCACTATTCACAAATAACACAGAATTATTTTAAAAAATTCCAGCTAGCTGTGCTGGTAGCCTTCACAATTCTCCCCCCACCAAGAAAACTCAAGTTAGTTTTTCAAGTGACCCTTGAGAAATGTTGCTTGAGAGAGTTGAGCCTATCTGGGAATACCTTATCTAGTTCCCTGTCATGAGAGCACATCTGTGTTAGCATTGCTAACCCCACTGTGGTGTTGCACTTTCAAATCATATGACTGCCGCACTAGACTACACCTTAGTAATTTGGCATTTTGCTGGTTGGCTTGATGTAGCCATGTTAATGGATTGTGGTCTATAACTACAGTGAATTTCCTTCCATACAGATACAGTAAGGCTGAAGTTTCTGCAGTGTCCACACTATGGCTAGACATTCCTTTTCTACAGCTGCATAGCATTCCTCCCTGGGTTGGGGCCTATGACTGACATAAACAACTGGGTGCTCTTCTCCCTCTGAAAAAAATCTCGCTAAGTACGGCCCCCAGCCCATGGTTTGAAGCACCTACCTGCACAACAAATTATTTGCTGTAATCTGGACTGGCTAACACAGGAGGTCCTTCCAAATCATCTTTAAGCTTCTGGAATGCCTGCTCACATGCTGGGGTCCACACTACCTTATCTGGCCTGTTTTTCTTTGTCAGGTCTGTGAGGGGAGCAGCTATGGTACTATAACTGGAGACAAACTTTCTGTAGTACCCTGCTGTCCCTAAAAAAGCCCTCACCTGCTTTTTAGTAATAGGGGCAGGCCATGCTTGAATTGCTTCCACTTTGGCAAGTTCTGGCCTGATTTTACCACTCCCCACTCTAGGTCCTAGGTAGGAGACCTCTGCTATACCCACCTGACATTTGCTGGGCTTAATGGTAAACCCTTCCCTCTGTAGTCTGTTCAGCACCTCCATGACATGCTGAAGGTGCTCTTGCCAGGAATGGCTGTAGATGGCAATATCATCTAGGTAAGCAAGGGCAAAATCTCCTGCTCCTGATAGGATATGATCTACCTGCCTCTAGAAAGTCACTAGGGCATTTTTCATCCCGAAGGGCATCTTTGTGAACTCATACAAGCCAAAAGGAGTCCAAAGGCTGACCTCTCTCCAGCACTGGACATCAAGGGCACCTGCCAGTAACCCTTGGAAAGATCAATGGTGGTAAGATACTTATCCCCATCCAGCTGCCCTAGGGCTTCATCTGTCCTAGACATGGGGTAAGCATCCAACTCTGTGTGACTATTCAGTTTCCTGTAGTCCAAACAGAACCTCGTGCTGCCATCCCTTTTTGGTACTATAACTGGGAATGAACATTCTGTAGTACCCTGCTGATTAAGAGTACAAGCACCTTCACTGATCACTGTACACAAGCTACAGGAATTCAATATCACTACAAGCCAATTAATATGTGATGTGGTCAACTCACCACTATCAACCAATTAATATTTGATGTGGCTATCCCACCACTGCCAAACAATTAATATGTGATCTCCCTGCACTGGCCCAGTAATCAAGGAGCCTCAATTCTCACCAGCAACACCAGTGTGGGATGTGCACATTGGGAGGATGACAAGTACACACACAGTAAAGTACAGTTTCCATTACGAGCACACAGAGATCACAGTCAGTTTGGGGCTGGTTTCTCCCTCTTTCTCCAGATCTCCAGTAAGACTCCCCACTGGCACAGCTACAGGGTTAAGGTCTCAACTGAGTGATCAAGCAAAAACCTCCAGCACCCTCTCTGTCCAACCAGTGCTTTGTGTCCCTGCCCAAGTAGCTGACACACACACACACTTTGAGATTTGATTTATATACAACCACACACACACTCCTGGGAAAGGCTGGCACAGGTTTATTAGCTATGTCCCCTTCTGCCCAGATGAAAAGGTAGCACCAGCTGCCACCAACCACTCCTTATCAGCTACTATAAAGCATTTACAAAGGGAGACCAATTCTATTATGTAATGTTACTGTTATCCAAATGGTAAGTGTGTCCAAAACTTTAAGGCTATTCAAGAGTGGCCAATACAGTGTCAAAAAATACATACGCAAGTACCGTAAGAGCTTAAATATTTCTAAACAAACCAGCCACAATTAAAAGGTTTAAATATATTTAATAATAAATAATAAAAGTACAAGACAATACTCAATAGCTCAACACACTGACAACAGAGTTCAGAATCACAGAAAATATTTTAAAACAACATTGCAGGACAGTCTCACATAAATACAGAAAACATCTAAACTAATCTTGCTATATTCCTATCTATCTCTAAGAAAAATCACTGTAATCTAGTACTTACTGTTAGCAAAGCAGAAATGCTGGTGAAAGGATGTTTCTAGATCTAAGACAAGATTCAAAATGCACAGACTTTCTCTGACAGATATTTCTTATATTAATAACACACATTAATGCTGGGTTAGCCAGATGACATCACTATTTGCCACTTCTATGTCAGAAATACTTATCTCTTAGAAGTTTAGCCTGGAACTGAAATCGTAAAACAGTTAAATACTTTTACCTTTGAAACCTGTAATTATTTTTGTTTCCAGACACTAGAAAGAATCCTATAGCTGTAGCCATCCTGTCTCTTTGCATTAACTAACTTTATAGCACAATCGTAAACAATTTCAACTTATTTTCTCAGAGTTTTGCAAGTTAACTCTGTATGTTCCAACTTCTACCATAAAAACATGCATTTGCACAGGTATATACATTTATGTTCTTTTCCAGTAGGGTACACTGTGGTTACATTCTTGAAGCTCAGTACATAACATACAGCCTTCTTAGAATTGTAAGACAAGCATATGAACCATATTACTATTCACAAATAACATAGAATTATTTACAAAATTCCAGCTAGTTGGGCTGTCAGCCTTCACAATATGTAACAACTTATATTCCATACAAAAAAATCACAAGCTGCTTTTACACATTTGCTACAAACATTCCAAACAGCATTTGGCTTGAAACCCTGCATTCTCTTTCCTGTTTCTTTAAAATCATTTCATTTCATTTAACCGGTATGCTACAATGATACTTATATCCAATATAGAATTTTATCCCTTACTGCTGTTCAGAGTGCTGTATTAAAGCGCACTTCTGCCAATGTGAAATCACTACTGATGGCAAGACACGATAAATTCCTCAGTTTATACTTTGGGCGTTAGACTCTCATCCACTACCTCAAAATGCTGCCAGTCAAGAGTGTGCTCTGCCAAAACACATGCAAATGAAGAACAAAAAAAAAGAAAGAAAAGACAATTGTCAGTATTTACAAATACCGGAGAATAATTATGAAAAGGCAGGATTGTAATGTTTCTTAGATCTGTGTGTGGTACAACCTGATCATGTGCTCAGAAAAATGCATTAACTCTGTCAAACAGCACACTATCTGTAATTGAACCCTCAACTCAGTGCAATAAGAACACAAATTCAGTTGGGTTTCTTATCATTCTTTGCCACCAACACAGGACTAAAATGTTACTTTGCCATTTGCTTGAGCAAGAGTAGATCAATGTCATATTGACCAATACTTTACACAAATGATAGTCCACATAATTTTAAAGTCAGGTTGCCAACACCGGCAGTTACCTTTTTTTCTTTATTTTCTGAACATCATCACTTCCTCTCAGCTCAACTATACAAATGAATGCCATGGAATTTGTTTGCATCTTTGTTTCAATGTGTAATATAGCATTTCAGACAGATGTTAAGCAGAAGATGGGCAGTGTTCACTGTTGTTAATGTTGTTTTCATAGCTCTCACTGTGCTTACACCTTTTTATTGTAATTCTACTCTGCATGATGAAAGCACTTCAGAGAAAACAGTAATTTCAGTATTGCTTTTTGTAGACACAGCAATCAGAAACAGCTGCAAGCCATTAGCAGATAATTGTTATTCCTCCTCCCTGCAGTCATAGGACATGTGAATGTAATTACAAAAGCTACCTACACCATGTTTACATCCCCTACAACAAGTGCATTTCTTTGGTATTCAAGAATGTTAATTGTGTCACACCTCATTTTAAACTTCACAGTGCTCAGAGGGCTGAATCTACACTATAGAAAGGTTACGGTGCAGCTATGGAAATGGACGGAGGAGATACTGATTGGATACAGACACAGCATTATTGCTAGTTACTTGGAGGAGATTGTTTTACAAACCACTGCACTATTTTATAAGTTATGTTTGTCCCCTACACAAACTGCTTACATGTTCATATTTTGAATCTATTTCAATATGCAATGGAAAAGAGCTCTGCAGTGTATGCAATTTTAAAATTTCACTGCTGCCCCTATAGCAGTATTTGCTGTGGCTGTGTTATCTATGTTAGTATAGTCACTTTATAGTATTGTGTTATTTGCTATTGTGTGACTATCTCAACTGCATGGGTGACTCATTGGATAGGATGAGTGACACACTCGATTAGGCAGTGTCTGTGAAGGTATGTCTGCTGAGCATGGGATGACATCCAAGAGCATATTGTGCACATTTACATTTGCTAGTTGCCTCTGCAGCTGGATATTCTCCTTCAGATTCCTCACCTGTATGTGCAGGAGGTGCTACCTCTGTCTGTGGTCCAGGAATGTATGATCCTGGCCCTTGCTGTCCATGTTGCAGCTGTTTCCTCAAGATAATATTCTGCTACATGGCACAGACTGTGAGAAGTTCTGCACAGGTGCTTGGATCATACTGCAGGGTACGCAAGATATGCCTAGATATCAGAACCATGACTTCAGCATACCAAGCGTATTCTGTATGATGTTTCTAGTTTGAGCATGAGCATCATAGTATCCTTCTTCTATGGGTGTGTGCATTTTTAATGGGTGTCATGAGCCATCTTTCCAGTGCATAACCTGCATCACCCAGTAGATGGCCTCATAGAACATCTCCCCTAAAAAACCGTGTGTAAAGCCATGAGGTGTGCCATATGTTGAGTCATGATAACTGCCTGGGTTGCCTCCATAGATATTGTGGATAATCCCTTGGGCATTACAGGCAACCTGGCATTTGACTGAAAAGAACCCTTTCCTCTTAATAAATGTCCTACCCTGTTCATCAGGTGGAGCTTTTATTTCTATGTGAGTGCAATCTATGACCCCCAAGACTTAAGGGAAGTGTGCTACAGACTAGAATTCATGAATTATTCTTGCTCTCTCATCTGGTGTGTGTGGAAAACTGACATACGCCCTAGCACGTTGTAGCATAGTATTTAGATATTGATAAAATATTCTGGAAGTTGTGGCCTGTGACACCCCTAGTATATCCCCTGTGGGTCACTATAATGTACCAGTAACTAATATCCTTAATACTACATGTACCTTAGTTTCCACTGGTGCAGGTTCTCCTTGATTTCCCCTGGGTCTAAGATGGGGTGGCAGAGGTTACAGATTTCCTGCAATGTTTCCCTATCAACCCTGTATCACTCTGCTATTTCAATATCATGCAGTCCATGATATGTTAAACAGGGCCTGAACACCCATCTTCTGCTCTAAGAAGGTACATCAGCAGCAACAGCAGCATAGATAGGAGTCTGTTGCACATACACATGCAAGACAGCAGCAGCAGCTCCTAACATTGTTTTTTTTCTAAGTGTGATGGCGGCAGTATTTCACTAGGTTTGGGTGTTCATGGCAAAGGGCTACACCATCTCTACATAGTTTGTTTATAGCTTCCTGAATGGGTCCATCATATTGGATTGGTTCATTAACATGTAATTCAGCTGCTTATGCTTTCATTATCATACTCTGTTGTTTACCTTTGTTTAGTGGCTCTACATGGTGTGTAGAGCTATTTAATGAATACACAAAGGCATGCTATCACATGCACATCACTTTGAGACACACATGCAATAACACCGCAAAAATTAGATGCTCATTAATCTGTCCCATTGTCTAGGGTGATACATCTCAGGTCATTTATGCCTACATGGACTTTGATGGAATCACACTGGTACCTATGGTGGAAGTATTTGAGTGTGTGTAATTTGGCAGATCCTGGCTCCAGATAAGTAACTAACAGTTATTTTCTTCTCGTTCAGCCTAAGAAGAAGGGTATCAGTATATCTTGCAATGAAGTCCTCTATGACTAGAGTTCTGGGAGCTGTATTTGCTTGCCTTATAGGCTTTGTATTTGGGGCTCCACTGAGTCTAGATGTATGTGTGATGTTAGGGGTTGATTTTGTTGAGGGCTTATGGGTTTGCTGAGGATAATCTTTGCCGATGAGTAGTCTAGGAGGTCTTTGTTGTTTAGGAACATTGTATCTAAGTACCTCAGCATATGTTAGTCTATGTGTGTGTGTTGTGTTCTATGTGTGGTGAACACTGTGTGCATGGTTTTGACAACCTGATGCGTTCTTGTATGTAAGAGTTTAGCCTCCAGTAACATTATGTATGTATACCTCTTGCATACCATATCTGTTACTTTAAGGATTAAGAAGTTGGCAATGAGCGAGACAATTGTTACATTGTCTCAAGATACACACACACACACACACACACACATATATATATATATATATATATATATATATATATATATATTTATATATATATATATAGATATGAAAACTGAATCCCAAACACACAGGATACATATACTGACTATAGACAACACAAACCATATTACTTTCCACCAAGTATAAGCAGGGGGGAAAACCCCCCTGCACCCTCCATGTGAGGGGCTGTGCCCCCCACACCCCCTGCTACTTATATATATCAACTCCGAGATTGCACTTCACTACACTATCATGAGTTATGCTGTATTATACCATGACCCCCCATTAATATTCCAAAACGTGCACGCTGATTGGCCAGCGTGCACATTGTAAATCGACTTATACTAATGGAAAAAGATCCGGTCTCCTGGACTTTTTCCGTTAGTATAAGTCTTTTTTAAACACTGTCTCGCTATGTTAAAGGAGTTTAACATAGCGACACAGGTTTAAAAAAAGCAACGGAGATCTCCGTTGCTTTTTTTAAAGCTGTCTCGCTATGTTAAACTCCTTTAACATAGCGACACAGTGTGTAAAAAGCAATGGAGATCTTGCTTTCTCCGTTGCTTTTTTTTAAACCTGTCTCACTATGTTAAACCCATTTAACATAGCGAAACAGTTTGTAAAAAGCAACAGAGATCTTGCTTTCTCCGTTGCTTTTGCCCACAGCTCTGATGTACTGTGTAGGCATGCGCAGTACATCAGAACTTCCACGGAATACCAGACAGCTGCGGAAGGGAAGCAAGGAGGCATTATACAATGCCATTCTTTAAGAAAAGTAATTTTTTTTTTTCTTAAATAATGTCATTGTATAATAGCAATAACCCACTTCTGGGTGTGGGTAATGCTGGATTTACCCACGGTTGGCTTAGTTTGGTCCCGAGGGCGACCATGCCAACCATGGGTAAATCCAGCATTACCCACACCCAGGCGTGGGTTATTGCTATAGTATAGGATATTAAAAGGGAACATTACTAAGGTTACAACAAGCAATCATGAAACATGTGATGGTATGTTTGCAATTTTTTTCTGTGAAGTGTGATCTCGGAGTTGATATATTTAAGTAACAGGGAGTGTGGGGGTGGACACCCCCACATGGGGGGTGCAGGGGGGATTGTCCCCTGCTTATACTTGGTGAAAACTGCTATGCTTTGTCTTGTATGTGTTTGTGTGTGTCCTTGTACTGTGATATTGTCATTATTTGTATTCTGTGTGTTTTCAATCTTTTGGGATTCAGGATTTTGAGTTTTCAGGATTTTGGGCTTCAGTCTTATGAAATTCGAGATTGTGACTTTTCAGTCTTCTGAAGTGAATCCGTATATATACACACACATATATATATATATATATATATATATATATATATATATATATATATATATATATATATATACAGCTAAAGCACTAGTAACCAAACTTGTTGAGGTCAAACTAGGACTACAATAATGACTTTGGATATGTGCATCATGTCTTCCTCAATTCATTCCAGTAAAAGTGGAAATAGGTGAACAGTGTAAAGGCGTCCTGTGGACCATTTCTAGATGACAGCATCATTGAGAAGTTTTCTCAAAGTAGAGTAAGGGAATAGAAGCTGCTGTATTCAGCACTGATTAGAGATGGAGATCGTTTGCAGCAAGAATTCTCCCACTGAAGGTCTTTCGCACTGCTAAAGGGATGCAGAGATGACTGAAAAGGAATTGGCAACTAACTTTGATCCCTAACTAGTAAAGTCTTCCTATGCTTGAACCTCTAACCAAACATCTGATAATGAAGGGTCTTTGGTCATTAATGGCATGGCTGTGATAGATGCAAGGTACATTCCTCTACATCACAGAGCTGACTCCACCCCCAGAGTCCTCAGTTGTGACTCATCTGTGCTGCTTACTTGATAAAGAATGTCATTATTTTTATCATTACTTGTTCCAAAACTGACTCCTCACTTCCATTTTTGACATCATCTGCCTCTCCTGATTTGAGAATGCTCAGTCAGAGACCTCTTTTTCTTAGGCAGGTTTTTGTACTGACTATTGGAGGCCTGTATCTTGAAAGCCAAAAAAGGTGATATGCTCTTTCACATGGCTGCACTGAAAATACTCCTGTCAGTTTCTCCTTTATCAGCATGCTGAGAATAACAAGTGTAATTCTCCTACATGAAGCTACTTTGAGGCACTGTGTACAACACTCCTGTGAGGACTGTGCTGATAATTTTAGGACCCAATATAACTTACAATGCTTGTGTTTCTTCCTTTTTATTCCTGATTTATATCACTTTGGTTCTTTCTCTTATACAGTGAGCTACACCTCTTCTTCCTATTTTATCTACCCTGTCTCTCCTACACACTATATTACCCTAATCTAGGTTCTTTGTGGATTATATCTTGGCTGCTAACATAGTCTGGACACATTATTCTTCAGGCAAAGGCACTAGCTAAAGCAGATTGAGCTAGGTAAGTTTACACTCACATTAAGACTGCCTACTTTAGCTGTTTAAAACTTTCATTTAAAGGCTCACTGCTGCTTTTCAGCTGTGAGTAACATTTCTGCAGTTTGTTCTAAGTAGTGGGGATATTTGTAGCATTTCCATATTCAGGCTTGTATTTGGGCCTAGTGTTTGTGAAGGCTGGGTGTCTGAGCACATAATTCAGGGACATCTTGTTTTAGCCAAAGCCATCAGGCATTTCAGTGAGAGAGAATTGTTTGAGGTCATTGGCTGACTGAGGTCTCCTGGACTACAGCTTAGACTAAGCACCTCATTGGTTCTTTTGAGATTTCTTTCTAAAAAGCTGTCTCAGGTTTCAACTTTCTGTTACCTAAGAAGCTCAGTTGTGAGTGTTCAGCCATTTTACAGTGAGCTGATTGAAGGAAGGACACTCAGCAAACTCAGAGCTACAATATATAACATTAAGTATCCTGTTTTTTGTTTATTTTGTTCTTTATTTCTTTGTTGTTTATAGCACTTTGTGTACTGTGTATTTTTTCTAGCTAGTTTCACTGTGTGTGAGGTATTAACTGGAAATTGTCCACTCTTATTAAGCATCTGTTGGGTTGTTTGTTTATGATAACTTGTTGCAGTTAAACTCTTTTTTCTAGTGGCTCCTTTAGCGGTTTAAAACTTTCATTTAAAGGCTCACTGCTGCTTTTCAGCTGTGAGTAACATTTCTGCAGTTTGTTCTAAGTAGTGGGGATATTTGTAGCATTTCCATATTCAGGCTTGTATTTGGGCCTAGTGTTTGTGGAGGCTGTGTGTCTGAGCACATAATTCAGGGACATCTTGTTTTAGCCAAAGCCATCAGGCATTTCAGTGAGAGATAATTGTTTGAGGTCATTGGCTGACTGAGGTCTCCTGGACTACAGCTTAGACTAAGCACCTCATTGGTTCTTTTGAGATTTCTTTCTTAAAAGCTGTCTCAGGTTTCAACTTTCTGTTACCTAAGAAGCTCAGTTGTGAGTGTTCAGCCATTTTACAGTGAGCTGATCGAAGGAAGGACACTCAACAAACTCGGAGCTACAATATATAACATTAAGTATCCTGCTTTTTGTTTATTTTGTTCTTTATTTCTTTGTTGTTTATAGCACTTTGTGTACTGTGTATTTTTTCTAGCTAGTTTCACTGTGTGTGAGGTATTAACTGGAAATTGTCCACTCTTATTAAGCATCTGTTGGGTTGTTTGTTTATTATAACTTGTTGCAGTTAAACTCTTTTTTCTAGTGGCTCCTTTAGCTGTTTAAAACGTTCATTTAAAGGCTCACTGCTGCTTTTCAGCTGTGAGTAACATTTCTGCTGTTTGTTTCCCAGCCTCCCTCCCTGTTGGTATAGTGTTTTTATAGTTGGTGGCTTTGCAGTTGCCCACCCCTAGTGTAAATTTGATCTGGGACCCTCCTCCCAGTCTAGTGTCATTACCTCATTCTACCCAGTACAGGGAGAGCATTTGAGAAGGCCAATCAGCTTAGTTTCTGCTACTCCTTTCTCTCTTTCCTTTCTCTCTTTCCAAAAAAAAAAAAAAAAAAATGTATCTGCTTTTACTGTATTTGTGTTTTTTCCTACTTTATTTTGCTTTTGCGTCATCTTAAAAGTACTCAATTGTATTTATTACTGCTTGGTGTAACTCATTGTAAGCCTTTTAGTTTAAGCACCTGGGCTTCAGACCAGTTTTACATTAGGGAGGTTTGTGGTCTGCACTGTAGTGGCAGAACAGGTAGCTTACATCCTTCTAAGTTGGGAACTGCTGATTGAGGGCTCAGTGTCTGTTATTCTAAAAGTGTACTAATTCTGGTTTAAGCACTTGGGCTTGAGGCCAGTTATTTTACATTAAGAGGGTTCGTGTTCTGCACTCTTGTGGGAGGAGAGGCTGGACTCTGTCCTTCTGAGCTGGGAATTTCTGGTTAAAGCTTATAGTGCCTGCATATTTGAACTGCTTCTTACTGAAATTGGTACACCTCGTTTGCTGTAGCATAGACTAGATCCAGACCTGCTGAATCTAGCTTTGTTTGCATAACTTGAGCACTAATCCAGGCATTCTTTAAAGTATTCAGTTGTATTTATTACTGCTGGTAGTAACTTGATTAAAGTGTAGCTATCATTTCTAAGTCTTTTGGATTAAGCACTTGGGCTTCAGACCAGTTGTTTTACATTAGGAAGGTTTGTGGCCTGCACTGTGGTGGCAGGACAGGTAGCTTACATCCTTCTAAGTTGGGAACTGCTGATTGAGGGCTCAGTGTCTGTTATTCTAAAAGTGTATTAGTTCTGGTTTAAGCACTTGGGCTTCAGGCCAGTTATTTTACGTTAAGAAGGATTGCGGTCTGCACTCTTGTGGGAGGAGAGGCTGGACTCTGCCCTTCTGAGCAGGGAATTTCTGGTTAGAGGCTTATAGTGCCTGCATATTCTGTTTCTTACTGAAATTGGTACACCTTGTTAGCTGTAGCATAGTCTAGATCCAGGCCTGCTGAATCTAGCATTATTTGTATGCTTGTTGTTTGTTTATTTCCCTGAAACGCTAATTCCACCTAAAACGCGGCCTTTTAGCACTTCTGTGGATCCCTAGTGATATCTGCATTGCTTACTGTACTTATTTCCTTGTTTCACTTGAAAGAAAGTTACTGTTTGTCGTTTTTGCATTTAGGTTACCTGTAACACATTGCATTTAAGTTACCTGGCACTTGCTCACTAAAGCAATTATATAAGTCAGCTCTAAAAAATTAAAAGCACTACACCCTCACAAACTCCCCTTGAGTACCTTGTTCCCCATTGGCCCTTTTTTTCAATTATAAAGGAATTCCCAATACTATTCTAGCATGTCCAAAGGTCAGTTGTCAATCTCCTCTCCGGTCCAGCTGGTGAATCTGGGAATCTTGAGGCAATGTTACAACTGCCTCATGTACACAGACAACCCTCTCCTCCTCCCAACAAATTCCAACACATGTGAGAGATGCAACCATATAGCCAAACTGGAGGCTAAGCTCTCTCAACTCAGTACTGGCGTAACCAGTCAGGAGGAGAAGGAAACCACACTCACTACAATTCCAGTCTCACATAGACCTACCACGACAACAAACCAAACACATAAACACACAAAAACATACTCGGAGGCTCTAAATAAAAATCTGCCTAAGCAGCAGAGACCTCCAAAGCAGACACCCAAGCAACCGCTACCACAAAACAAAACACGTGCAACACATAGCTCGCAAAGCCAGTGTGCTGAACAGTCACAGCCCTTAAGGCTAAACAACACACCTGATACACTTGTAATAGGTGACTCTATCGTCAGGCACACTGACGTCCCGCTCACTAGGCTGAACAAGGAGAAGGTCATGGTGAGCTGCCTGTCGGGCGCTAGGATCCGCCACATAACACAAGCACTCAGGTCACTCCAAGGCAAGTACAAATATGACTCAGTCATTGTCCATGCTGGTGTAAATGACCTGAGACGTACCTCCCTGGACTACATGAAAAGAGACATAGAGGAGCTCTCTGAGCATGTAGCCCAGGCCGGTATGACCCTGACCTTGAGTAGCATCTTACCCTCACCAAGAATGATGCCACAATATGAAGACAAGATGATCAATTTCAACAATTGGCTTAAGTGTTGGTGTCATTCAAAGGGGATCCGAAGCCTGTCAGCCTGGGATGACATGCTCGACAAGCCACGATGCTTCGCTAGGGACGGCTTGCACCTGTCACCCCTGGGCTTTCGGAGTTTGGCAAAGGCTCTTGCTACCCCCATAGTGCATTTTTTAGGCAAGGCTCAAAAGACAAACCCACCTCCATAGGTATCACAAGGGATAAGAAACTAAGAGTAATGCTACTCAACGCCAGAAGTCTAAACCTCAAGATGCACGCACTCGAAACTCTCCTTAGCATGGAGAACATCGATATCTGTGCAGTAACAGAAACCTGGTTCAAGGCTCCCGAGAGCACCCCAGCACTACCAGGTTATACCTCATACCATGCTTTTCGGCCCCAAAACTTGGACCGAACCACAAAAGGAGGGGGAGTATCAATATTCGTCAAAGATACCCACACCTCCAGGTTGGTGGCACAGCACGAAGCATCAGAGACTATCCATGTGCAACTAACTGTGGGTAAAACTGCCTTCCAGTTTATAGCCTGCTACAGACCACCCTCCCAAACACAGGAACCCCACTTGGCCTTCCTGAGAATACTGGAAAATATGAAAGTCTCTCCAAACACCATTATATTGGGCGACTTCAACTACCCAAACATAGACTGGGAGCATTACTCTAGCTCCAACATCCTAGCCCAAAGGTTCCTAGAATTTATAAACTCAAATGTTATGGGACAACTTGTTACCACTCCCACAAGAGGGGAAAACATACTGGACCTGATCATCACCAACATGGGGACACTATGCTCCAGACCAGAAGTGTATCCCTCACTGGTAAGATCAGACCATAAACTAATCTCAATGGATATTCACATCCCAACCCCACCCCCTGCCCAGAAAACCACAGTGAAAAACTTCTCTAAATCAAATTTCACACACCTCAAAACGGAGGCAAAATCCTTCAAAGCCCCTGGGCCTGTGGAAAATACGGCCCAGACCACAGAATCCTTTATAAACGCATTCTATGAACACCTTCAGGAATGCATGGATCATGCAATCCCAAATAAAACCAAGACCCAATCCTCCAATGGCAGACGTCCTGTCTGGTGGACCCCAGCCATAAACAAACTATACAATAGAAGGAGGAAGCTACTACATGATAGAGAAAAATCCCAAAAAGGGAAGGCATCTCTGATCAGTATTAGCAAAAAACTACAGGCACTCATAAAATCGTCTAAGGCCAGCTTCGAGAGAAAAATTGCACAGGACACTAAGGATAATCACAAGGCTTTCTTTAGTTATGTTAGGAACCTGGGTGGGAATTCCCAGATATGCTCAGAATTAGTCCAAAATGACAAAAAATACACCGAGCCCACAGACATTGCCAACATCCTAGCTGACAGGTTCAGTGCAAACTTCTCCCCCCTCTCCCCTCCAAAAGGGCAAATATCTATCTGAACAGAGTGCTGCCCCCCTGACATCTCAGATGCTCAGGTAAGAGCCGCCTTCTCCAAAGCAAAAAACACAGCATCAATGGGACCAGATGGTGTCCCGGGCTGCGTCCTACATGAACTCCAAGAAGAGCTAAACCCAAACATAAAACTACTGTTCAATCTTAGCCTTACTACAGGATATGTACCCAAAGAGTGGCGTACAGCAACAGTGGTCCCTCTCCACAAAGGTGGTGCCTCAACGGATCCTGGAAACTATCGCCCCATAAGCCTGACTAGCTTGGTCTGCAAAGCTATGGAAAGGATCATCATGGACCTCATAAATAAAGATATTGGGGACCTACAGACACTGGATCCTACCCAGTTTGGCTTTGTTAAGGGCAGATCCTGCCTCTTAAACCTGGTCGATTTCTTTGAAACAGTCACCAAGGCCATTGACGAGGGAAGGTGGTCCACACAGCCTACCTGGACCTCGCAAAAGCCTTCGATACAATACCCCACTCGGGCATTATAGATAAGCTAACCAGCTTAAATATAAACCCCTATGTCACTAGATGGGTTGCAAACTGGCTCAAGGACAGAACCCACATGGTTAAAATTGCTGGAGCCATGTCAGACTCCAAACCAGTTACAAGTGGCATCCCACAAGGCTCAGTCCTGGGACCTCTCTTGTTCGGTATATATTTCTCGGTGGTACAGGCCAACACGGAAGGACTGTGGCTGACCAAGTTCGCAGATGACTGCAAACTGGGTGCCATAATCAACTCAAGCATCCTCCAAAAGGGCCTCATAGAAACAGACAACTGGTGCCAGAGCCATGGCCTCAAGCTAAACGCCAAAAAGTGTATAGTCATCCCCTTTGGCAAAACAAAGTGCCCACAAATTACCACATAGGTGGTAATCCATTAAGTACAGAAGAAGTCATTAGGGACCTGGGGACCCAAGCTGATAGCAATCTCTCATTTGACAACCACATGGCCAAAGTGGTTAGAAAAACATTTTATATAGCCCACCTAATCATGAAGGGATTCACATCTAGATCAGGGGGTCATCGTACACCTCTTTACTCATCCCTCATCAGGCCCCTAATTGAATACAATGCCCCCTTTTGGATGTACCTTACCAGACACCTGCAGCAACTGGAAAGACCCCAAAAGTACCTCACCAAGAGGATCAAAGGGCTCAAACAGATGCCATATGCTGCCCGGTTAAAGAAACTCCAGCTCTACTCAGTGGCATACCACCTGCTCAGAGGCGATCTGTGCCTGACGTATAAAGCCATGTCCAACCCGGAATTAATGGACATGCTGCACCTCAGAAAATCCAAATCCCATCGAGCTACGCGCTCGAGAGACTTGAACCTCAGCACTGAAATAAATAGGACATGCTGGAGGGACAGATTCATAACCCAGAGGCTCCCTTCACTCTGGAATAAAATCCCAGTCCAGGTTAGGCAGAGTCCCACATTGACTCTCTTCAAGAGGAATCTTGATGAGTGGATGGGAGATCGTAGGTTTACCCCGGCTATCACTTCTGTGTCACTGTTAGACAGAGGCACAGTATACTAACCTCAAAAAAAGGCATAGCAAAATTAATTTAAAATGGGTGGCGAAAGCCAAACACACTCTGGCTAGGCTTATAAATGCCCTAGGGCAGATAGCCTAGTATAAACCTATGAACCTATGAACCTACAGCATCATCTACAGCCCAGGCAGATGCTGTATTGTCAGACAGTTATTAAACTGGTACTCACTTTAAAGAGAACTGTGTTCACTAAACCAACACTTACTGCTGCCTATAGTGGTGACTAGTGGTGATTGCCTGTACTCTGCATGCAATGTTAAACGTGGAACTATCTCCTAACAAACATCAGAAATATTGCCTCTCATCTACTGTTTAAAACTAACTTGAAAGTATATCCATCAACAAAAAGGTCCTGTCCTTATAACATCTCCATTACTAAGCACCCTTCTTAATCTAATAATTCCCATGTGCATTTTAAAATCCCAACAAGATCATACCTATCAACAAAACAGTCCTGCTCTTGTACCAGTATAATTAGTAAATCTACTCCTTAAAGCAGCTAAATTAAGTAAATATCATGTAATCCTCAGACTCTCTCACCTTACATTTCTCAAGTAAATAAATGGTTGGATAAAACTTGCATATGCCTCTTTTGTTCTGTGTACCAACATTTCTTTGTGCTTTTATACATAAACTGTATAATAATGCTGAATGTTCTTTAGAGATGTTTGACTTTAACATGTTGTAAATACTGCACGGTGTGCTTAACATGGTGATCAAAGGTTAAACTATATACAGCTCAGTGTTATAGCATATATTTTGTTGTTATCTCATGCTAATTGCCTGTGAAAAAGTATATACTGTGAAGCTTTTCTTAGTGGGCCTCTTCTAACCAGGGGCTTTACCCAGATGGGCTTTGCCAATTATCAAAGGTTAATAAATAAATAAATAAATAAATGCATACATTTTGTCTTTGATCATGGACTTTTCTATTCATTACCTTTCCTTTTACTTTTGTACCACCTCTGCTTTGTCTAGTCATGGTGCATATCCTTATCTTTTTTTTTAACATTTGCACTGCTCTTCCTTTAATGTTATGACAAGTATCAGACACTGTATCATTAGCTTTTCTGTTGTTTTGATGGGAGAGGTTAGGATCTTCATAATGTTTTTCTGTATTGCTTCCATTTGTTAGTTTAAATGCTTCCATTTGAATCCCTTAAACATTTCACTTAGGATATTCTGGTTCATCTCCTTGACAGATGGAGAAATTTGCACTAATATTAGTGCAGATGTCTCTAAGTGGCTGTCCAGTCCTCAGTGAACCAAAGCTCTGAATTCTGCCTTAGTTTTTGTAATATTCATTTAGCTGATGTGTTGTATCTTATCTTCAGCAATGCCATCCAGATCTATTCCACAGCGCCTCCCATTTAAAATCACCCTAAAAGTCCACTTTACAAATACCTGGACTTGCTCCTGTACACAACCACTGTGAACTTAATCACCTGACCCTCTTTGCATACATCCCCTATTCAATTTGTATGTAATTCTCGCTACAGAATGCTTACTCCTAATACCTTTTTCACTCAATTTCTCCACTACTCATATTTACCTCCCTCCCTTCTTTTCCCGCTTAGCTTACTCCCCTTTCTCAGATTTCTCTTGATTCTGACTACTACTACTCTTCTCTCTTATTTACAAATTAAAAAAAAATTATCTAGTTTTCCCTCTTTTATCCATAGCCATACTATTTCTATCACCTGTTCTCTCTATCAACTTCCTCTCTGCTTCTGATTACTGATGTAGATGCTTTTGCCTGTAAGAACTAAGATTTGATATACAGTATATCTATACTCTTTTTTTAAACTCTGAGTTAATTGTCATTACTTCCCCTCTATATGAGAAGTCCTTATGTATTGGAGATATATGAAAGACTTTAACATTTGGTTTTATTGCCTTTTTTGTTAATAACACCTTTAAACTCTCATGTTACAATTGTGAATCCAAGCATTATAATGCATGTTAATATCACCTCATGCATACTGTATTGTTTGTAAACATTTTTATGGTGTATGTAATACTTTGTGGAGCTTTTCTCCCCGGGCCTCTGCTGAAAAAGGGTACAAGCTCAGTCAGACATTCCCGGTCAACAAATGTCAAGTAAATAAATAAATAGAATAAATAAATAATAATATAATGGGATATGCTATGTTTTGAATTTTCTTCCCAGTATGTACACAATGCCTCAATGTAGCTTAAGGTATGATAATGATACTTGATATCTTTTGGAGAGTCTTTTTCCAAGAAAGGTATTTTCCTTACATGAAGAGTAACAATCAGCTTATTACCTCATGAGCTACTTCTGCAATCCCAAGGACTTATTCCTTATCTCTTCCAGCTACTGCACCAATCAGGCACCTTACCTGTGTATCCTTTCTGTCCCCTAGATCTACCTTTTTAAGAATGCATTCCCCAAAGAGAAGTTGTTGTCTACTCTTGTGCTGGTCTCATATATTCTTATCACCACTGCAATCAGTTGTACAGCACAGAAGGTACATGGTAATATCCTGAAAGTTCCCTAAACAGCACCAGCAGTTTTGGACATTCCCCTTCCATTTTTCTTCAACGTCATGCCTACCATAGGTTCATAGGTTCATAGCACTAGGCTAATGGTCCTGGGGCCTTTACAAGCCTAGCCATAGGATTACGCTGGCATAGTGCCACCCAACCTTAGTTACCAGTGCATCTGTCAAATAGAGCCACTGGAGTTATCCCCGGGGTGAATTTTATGTTTCCTATCCACTCATCAAGATTTCTCTTGAAGAGGGTCAGTGAGGTGCTCTGCTTGACAAGTATGGGAAGTCTGTCCCATAGTATGGGTAGTCTCTTGGTTATAAACCTGTCCTGACACCATGTTCTGTTAATTGTGGTAATGAGGTTGAGGTCTCTGGAGCATGTGGTGAGGGATTGGGATTTCTTTAAATGTAGCATTTCTAACAGAGCTGGGTTTGACATGGCTTTGTATGTCAATCAGAGATTTCCTCTAAGTAGGCGATATGAGACAGAGAACAGTTGGAGTTTTTTGAATCTGTCCATATAGGATAAGTGTTTAACGCCTAGAATACTCTTTGTGAGGTTCTTTTGTGGCCTCTCCAGTTGTTGCAGGTGTCTAGTGAGGTGCATGCCAAATGGGGCATTGTACTCAATGACTGGCCTAATGAGGGAAGAGTAGAGGGAGACAATGCCCTCTTTCTTCCTGGACGCAAAACCCTTAGTAATGAGATGTGTCATAAAGAAGGACTTTCTGACCACAGTGGCAATGTGGTGATCAAAAGAGAGGTTGCTGTCAACCTGTGTTCCCAGATCTCTTATAACCCCTTCTGTGTTCAGTGGACTACCATCAATGTGGTAATTCATGGGAACTGGGTTTTTCCCAAAGGGGATGACGACACATTTTTGGCATTGAGCTTAAGGCCATGGTTCTGACACCAGTCGTTGGTCTCAGTGAGACCATTCTGTAGGATGTCAACATCACTTGGGGAGTTAATAATAGCTCCCAACTTGCAATCGTCTGCGGACTTTGTCAGCCAGAGTCCCTTCATGTTGGCTCAACCTTCAGAGAAGTAGATATCAAACAGGAGAGGACCTAGGACCTAACCCTGTGGGATTCCACTTGTGACTAGTTGGCAGTCTGACTGTGGGCTCTATCTGTGAGCCAGTTTGCAACCCACCTAGTGATATAGGGGTTGATGCCAAGCTTAGTGAGTTTTTCTATGATTCCTGAGTGGGGAATGGTATCAAAAGCTTTGGCCAGATCAAAGTAGGCTGTATGAACCACCTTGCCTTCATCCACAGCTCTGGTGACTGACTCAAAGAAGTCAACCAAGTTGAGCAGGCATGATCTACCCTTCACAAAACCAAACTGTGTGGGAGCCAGAGTTTGGAAAATCCCTATATCCTTGTTTATTAGGTCCACAATGATGCATTCCATAGCTTTGCATATTAAACTCGTCAGACTAATGGGGCGATATTTCCCAGGGTCTGCAGTCACTCCTCATTTGTGGAGAGGGATGACTGTAGCAGTGCCCATTCGGTAGGGACAAAGCCTGAGGTGAGGCTGTAATTGAACAGGGCACACAAGTGAGGTGCCAGTTCACTCTGTAGTTCATGTAGAACAAAACTAGGGATATTGTCAGGTCCCATAGAAGCTGTATTGTTGGCCTTGGATAGTGCTGTTTTTACCTGTGCCGCAGTAATACTGGGTGTCTGGCAATCTGCTTGTATTGCGATTGGTCCTTTGAGGGAGGGTAGAGGGGTAGAGTTGGCACTGAATCTGTCGGCCAGTATACTGGCAGTACCTGTTGGCTCGGTATAGGAGGTACCATTGTGCAATAGCTCAAAGCAAATCTGGGTATTGCTGTGGAGATTCTTTACATAACTATAGAAGGCCTTGTGGCTGTCTTTACTATCTGCTGCAATTCTGTTTTCATAGCTAGCTTTAAAGGATTTGATGAGGGATCTCAACTTTTTGTTGAGGCTGATAAAGGAGTTTTTCCAGTCTTGGGACTTCACCTTATTCCACATCAGTTTCCTCCTTCTGTTGTAGAGTTTGTTTATGGCAGGGGACCACCAGATTGGCTTCCTTTTTTTGGAGGAGAGAATCTCGGTTCTATTGGGTATGGCGAGATTCATGCATTTGTGTACATGTTCGTACACTGCATTGGTCTATTCCAGTTGTGCTTCTCTATAGTGTTGCCTCATACTACCTGCCCATGGCTTCTTACTCTGAATAATTCTAGTATTTATCCACGTCTCTTCTTTCCATGCCTCTATAGTGGTATCAGTCTTTTTCCAGATATCCCACAGATTATGTGATTGTATTGTAGAATATAAGCACCCTACTTTATTGTACTCCCCTACTTGCAATTACCATTCTCCAACAGTGCCACTGACACAGCAGTAATGGGTCTTCTGGGCTCTGGGAAGGGAGGGTATCATGAATCCTGCATATCTGTATTTGGTAATGAAAAATCTCCCACCTCACTAAAAAGGAGTGCCTTTACTGACATTGGCACTGGGTCAGAATAGGTGTCTCCTGAACATCACACAGAAAACTACTGCACCACAACTACAAAACTGTAAGATTGTTATTTTCTCTCTATGTTTTGTCCCCAAATACATTTTCTTTAATTCTTTTGATTTTTTTTTTGCGTTAATATTTATCATTCTCTTTTATACATACATTCTGCCATTATAAGTCCTGTTTTTACTTGGGCTTCAACATTTCCACCTTACTATTAACTTCCCTTCTAACCACAATGGAGGTTGAATAATTTCTTGAGTCATTCACTTGGAGTATGCCCTTGCAAAAAAAGACTTTTATCTTGTTTGCTTCTCCTGTGCTTATAAAAAAGCATTCTACTGAAGATAGCTTTAAGAGCAAGTCTGTAGGGAATTATTTGGTAGCACTGGAAAATACTGGAGATATCAAATTAAATTTAAAATCATAAACTTGTCTTCCTTCTCTCAGAAACCAGCTACCAAATATGCAGCCTGCCTAAGCTTCACCCCATGCCTATGGCTCATTAAGTTTTCAGATGAGTAATATCTGAATGTGAAACAGTGAAGGTTGAAGTACTGTCTCCTTCATTTCAAACCCTGGCTAACCAGGCTTTAAACCCAAACAGCACAGTTAATGTACAAAAGAGAGAGGAATGTCTTACTCCAAATAAGGTAAGTGAAGTAACAATGCAACAAGAAGAAAGAAGAATAAGAATAAGCAAATGCTGGCACTATAACAGCAGCATTTTTCTGAACTTTTAGTTTGCTCATTGCAAAATAATATTTTCTTAAGAAACACAATAATCTGTACAACAAAGAACTGGTCCATGATGTCAACAGAGCCGTTTTTATTACATCAATCCTGTGTTCAGTCTAAACAGATGTGAAATACAAACAACACAAATCATATATACAGGAAGTGATAATAAATTGTTTCAGATTAGTAAGCCATACAAAAACAGGATAAGAAGCGTATAGTATTGTTCTGTGAATGCTCTGCCCTTCAATTTTTCATGTTGTCTTCTATATACCTTATGAAAATCATAAAAATAAGGTACAAAGAAAGCTACTGAAAGTCAGAAAGGGCTAACATAAGAGACAGTTTGCTCTGTAATGCACACATTAATTAACATTTCGGGCAATAAACAATCACACACAGACATGCACATACACAGATAAGACATATTTTTTCACAGACCATGTCCATAGTAAGGATATTAATTCAGTCATTCATCTTATGGCTTCTGTATGACCTTACATGAGCTTTTTAGTTTTATTCCTGTAGCTTATTCCCCCGTGGCAGCCATATACCTGAGCATATATGCCTCTTGAGATCTTATTAAGCTGCTCTAATAAACTCAGTTTCAAACAAAGTTAAAGTCAAAACAGAATGTGCCAGTTGTATATTTTCCCATCCCTCAGGCATTGAAGATAGCTGTTCTAATAATAATATACACAGGTCCATTCCTCAGTTCTAAGTATTCAAGTGATAAAGCATATTATTTATGGATTTTAAGAGCTTTACTTATGTATTTGTGTAATTTAGTTACGGGATGCAGTAACACCTCACCTTATTGCAATTACTGTATATACTGGTCCCAGGAGAGTTTTAAAATGTGTATAAACACAATATAGTAACACAGCTTAGTAGTTTCAATAATTTCAAGCAGAAACTGACCAATCACAGTCCTATATTTTTCCTGCTATTATATAATTTCCTTTAAGTAAACTAAGATAATGTAGAACAACTTTTAGGAAAATATGTTATTCTGCATAACAATGAAATGATTGCTGCATTGCTTGCATGTAATTATTTTTTTAGAGATGGAATAAATCAAAAGTTTATGGACGACTTAAACTCGCATTGACTTCTACTGTTGACTTTAACATCACAAAGGACATGCTGTCAGTGACAGACAGCTATATATTTGCCATTAGATAATGCTGCATTTCCACACTCCATTTCTACGTATTTCTTGCATATGCCACCTGTTGTAAATTTCCTTGTTTTTGTGTTATCAGGGGTACTTTTGAAATTAAGTAGTTTTACATACATTTATAAATAACATTAGTTGTAGTGCTTCCCATCAACAACAATTAACTTAAGTAGTTTATTTTTATTTTACTTTCAATAATCTTCACACAAATGCTTTTATTCATAAACTTTTTTATATATGCAGTTATTTATTACCCATTTCTTTGGAGTATGAATCATTTGCACCATCTCATTGGCTTGCCACTGAAATTCCTTATCTCCTATCACCTTAAGGCTGTGGGAAGAATACGTAGTCAGTCCTGACTCTTTTGCATGTTCCTTCCTTCCCTTTAAGTTTCTATGTATTATTTCCTTGCATATGACTGTGCTGTATGTTTCCTAATAAGAATATTTTTTACCATCCCTGTTTCTGCTCCCAAATGAAATATGACCATTTTTGTCTACAGTCTATTTTTAGAGATAAGTGAATGTCTATTTTTCATCCTTTGTGTAAGAAAAAAACATTACATTTGCTTGTTAATTTTGAAGGCATGATATGAAGAGATAAAAACACATAATAGATAATCCTGAACATTAACCAATAAACATGCAACAAAATTTAACAGTTTTTGCTTTTAATCAGGTGTATCTAATATTGTTTTCCTGAGATCTAACTTACAGTTTGTTATCACATTTACTAGTTTCTGTCTGTTGAGCAATATGTTGATTTCATAGATCACTTTTTATTTGGATATTATTTTTATGTCTGCACAATCTTTCTCTAAGCAAATCGTTGCCATAGTTTACCTTTTTCACCCATCTTGGTCAAAGTTCTAATTTACCCTTAAGTTCAACATGAGCATCATTCTCCTTTATTTTTCTTTTAGTTTTTCCAGTAAAATCTCACATTTTTGCAATTGCTATTACATTTAAATTTTTCAGTATTGTGGTGTAAAGTTCATTTTCATTTATGCACTACATTTGTAGTACATGCCCTACATGGATGGCACAGTGGTGCATGGTAGCACTGTCGCCTCACAGCACAAGGTTCTCTGGTTCGATTCTTGGCTGGAGTACCTTCTGTGCAGAGTCTGCATGTCCTCCCTGCATTCATGTGGATTTTCTCCAGGTACTTCAGTTTCCTCCCACATTATAAATACATGCATCTGGAGCATATCTCTGCTGAAAATTGCCTTACTTCCAAGTTGGACTTTCCCAGTTAACAATGTTAAATAAATAAATAAAATTAATTCAAAGAACAAAAAACATGCTGTATCCTTACCAGAGAACTTACTTTATTGAAGTTTTGGGCAGGATTCAGTAAACCCTGCATGGCTTGCTAAAACTGTGTGTGTGCGTGTGTGTGTGTGTGTGTGTGTGTGTGTGTGTGTGTGTGTGTGTGTGTGTGTGTGTGTGTGTGTGTGTGTGTGTGTGTGTGTCATGTGCAGCATACACCTGTTAGTGAGCTAATTTGTTTTCAATAAGTGTCTCTGTACAATGTGTGGAGTTGTGCAATCATGGTAAACATCATGGCATGTTAATTACAACAGAAGCAGCTCAATTTTATGCTACTCAACCAATCCAAGATGACAGAGCAATTCAACAAGCTATAAAGCAATCATGTGCACTTATTGTAGGTTTTTGACTTGTATTCCAAAGTCTACTGGAATACAGCCACAGAAACTGCAATTGAGAGAAAGAATGTTAGGGGCTGCTGATGCTCTTCTACATGTGTATGTGCAACAGGTTCGTGTCTATGTTGCTGATGATGATGACAGACCTCAGGCAAGATGGAGAAGGGTGTTTAAACCCTGTTTAACATTTCATGCTCTGCATGAGGTGCAAATAATAGAATGCTACAGGGTGGTTAGAAATATACTCAAGGAACTCTGCAACCTTTGTCATCCTCAACAGACAGCAAGGGCAAACCGTGGGGAACCAATACCTGTGGAGACCAAGGTATGTCTAGCACATAGAATTTTAGCTACAGGAACCTTCCAGAGACTAACAAGGAAATGCTGGGGGTGACACAGGTATCAGCATCCAGGATCCTACATCAGTTCCTGAATGCTATGCTAGAGCATGCCAGTGACTATATATATTTCCTGGTGTACATGCATATGGTCGACTGGTGAATAGTCGACCAGGTATGGCCGAAAAGAGTGTGGCAACATCACAAAAATGCGATTGCAAGTGTTGCAAATCAGAAAATCCCGTCCCCTTTTTGACCCATGTTAGCACTCGTTTTAGGATGTAGAGCAGTCAGAAATGTCAAATCGGTCTTTTTACAACATTCCAACCATTTGGTGCTACAAGATTCAAGGAGTAAAGTAGATTAAATATATTGTTGAGCGTTCCCCATAGCCCTGAGACCAGAGCTATAATTATGACTTTTCTGAAGCCTTTGGTACCATAAAGAGCACGCACATTGAGATCAAAGCATAATCCAGGAAGCAGGGAAGGGTTTACATTAACAGAAAAGGGTTTCACTCCATTAACTGCCAGGTCATCTGCAATGCTCAAGGAATCATCCTGAAAGTGTGTGTGCTGGCAAACCAGCAGATACTGTGGCTGCCATATCTGGCACAACTCATAGCTCTACCAGAGGTTTTCTATGGTGGATATCCCCAAGGACATTTCCTGGGGGATGCAGAGTATGAACTCGAACCATAGCTGATGACACCCATCAGAAATGCATACACACCCACAGAGAACCACTATAATGAGGCACACATGCTCAAACAAGAAACATCATACAATGTGTGCTTGGGCTGCTGAAGTCAAGGTTTCAGTGCCTAGATATATCAGGGGTGCCCTGCAGTACGACCCCAGCACTTGTGCCAAAATTTTCACTATCTATGCAATCTTATACAATATTATCTTGAGAAAACAGCTGCAACAGAAACACCAAAGGGAAGGAGCACAATTCCACCACCACTGTCAAGGTCACCACCATTACATGCAGTTGAGGAGACAGAGGGGAGCCACCTGCTGCTGTAGGTGTAGGTGGACATATGCATACACAATATGCCCTCACCCTGGACAAGAGGCAATGGATGGTACACATGCTGACCACTTAAGGGGTGCAACATTCATGCTATGCACATACATACATACAGTAAAATTGATACCAGGCAATGCTCATAAACTTTACTTACCCATGCAATGGCTGTGTACTGTTAGCAGAGTCAACCCCAAATTACAACAGCTGTAACTGCAGGACTATCAAGGTAAGTGCTGTACCTGGAACAGGAAAATAAATGGGAAAGAACCCTAATGAATGGCAGATGCTGGCATACTGTTACTTGAAAATGTACCTAAGTAGAATGTGTGTGTTGTCCAGCAATGGCATCAATATGTGACAGGATAGGCTTATGTAGATAGATTTCTGCCATTTGTCAGCTAACATGTCTCATGCGCCTAAAATACCCAGAAGAGAAAAAGTAGTCCAAAGTCGAATAATCCCTACATTCTCACAAGTGACACAACAGGCCTCACTGACATATCAATGATTTCAAGGTAGTAGTCTCAACACACTAAATGACTATAAGAAATTGGTAAAAATGTCAAAATAACATCACCAAAATATATACTAAGCAATCAGTTAGCTATGCACCCTACATATGTATCCCTAAATCCAACAGTTAGAAACAAGGTGATGGCACAGTTATTATCATTTGCACAGGATGGGGTTGGGGGGGGGCAACAGACCAAGGCTGACACCAAAGTAGTGACTGTGTGTGAGTAAGAAAGGCAGGCAGAAATATAGATAATTATCAAATAGCCACTGAGACATTATTGACATGCAGTTCTCATGAATGCCTCATGTACCTTGTATGAGTGTCTCCATGAATACAGCCAAGCTCTGTGCCAGCTGTATGTCCTGGCATGTTGGACAGGTGTGAGCCATGCATAGTAGTAGTATCAGTTCATCCTCATCACCTCCGACCATGAGAACTGGCTCTGCCAGGAGTTACACTGGCATATCCACACCCATGGTCAATGTACTGGTGCTACCTAATCATGAGCGATGTCTGCTGGACAAGCTCTCCTCATGACTACACCCAGGTCCATGCTCCAGTGGCCTACCACATCTGGGTATGGATACCTTAACAACTAACAGAACAGTGGAAGTAGTGACACTATCAGAGTGAGAGTCGGCAAGGCCACATTGGTGAACAGCAGATGATGTTGTGGACTTACAGCCAAGTGGATGCTGTTCCTCTTCAAGCAGATATTCCATCACAGACACTGCCCATTCCATTGTGTCATTCATCCAATCCATTGAATCATGGATGCAGTCATGCATGTCAGCTTGTCCCACATCTAGAACCCTAAGCATGTCCTTGGAGGTCCTAGTGGAATGTGTCTGTGCCAACATGATGGTCCTAAACATACACTGAGTGTCATGTAATGACAGAGCAATATTATGTGGAAGGGGGACAGCAGGCCTCTACCAAGCACCCTTGCCAACCCTCCTGTATGGTACCCTGACTACACTTTGGCTACATCCTGAGTCAATCAGCACTGAAGTTGCACTAACCACACTACCCTGAACAAATGTGTCATCCTCAACCTGTCCCCTACCTAAGGGCTCAGTGGAATGGGTATGTGTAGACATACTCTGTCTGAGAGAAATCCAGGGGATGTGTAAGTCACAACCTCAATGTCAAATTTAACCTCTACAACCTAAGACTGTGCCTCCATTTGGCCGTCATCATCATCATCAGAGCTTACTGATACCTCAGCATCAGGTGATAGGAGTCACACACTTCCACTGTCAGGATCACCAGTGATAATAAGCTACAAACACAGGAATGAAATTACTACTCCACTAAATATTAAACCAACATACATGATCAAAAAAGTAAAGCTGGCCACACAACTGCAGATGGTACAGCAACGAAGACCTCAATACACCCTTCTCATACATACAGATAATTATTATATCTAAATAATGTTTGTACTGAGCAAATAAATATTTGCTTACCATGTGCAAATGTCTCCACACCTTGCAGGGATGATGGTCCTGGAAGAAATTAAACAAGAAAAGGAAGACAATTAAGCATCACAATGAGAATAACACAGACAGATAGTGAATACACCTATATGTCTTCTAAGAAATAGTGAAACTGAAACTTGGCTGAGATGTCCACCCACACTCATGTGTACTGAGCATCTCTCTTGTATAACTGTACTACTTCCCAATAGGTACAGATAGAAAAAATGTATCAATGGCAGTATTAGCCAAATTATATTTTTTATTCTACAAGCAAATATAAATGTAGCTGTATGTAAACTTACCTGGAAGCTGCTCCTGGGACAACTTGTCCTCCCAGACACATCAGCACTAACATCAAGCACATGGTGTGCAGTCTCCACTGAGCTCTCTGGATCTCTGACAGTGGACAGGAACTCCTCATTTGATGTCAATGATGGCTCAGTAGCAGAACCACTCCCCATAGCCAGCTGTTCTTAGACAACTGCAGCTGCCCTCCTCCATGCTAATGAAATCATATCAGTGGCCCAATGCCGCACCTGATCATAACTGTGGCTACAACCACCAGCTGCATTTACATCATTGACTAACTCATTTCAAATCTCCTTTCTGGCAGCCATATCCCCATGGCATCTCTCAAGAAGAAAGTCCCATGTCTCCTCAGAGCCTGTATTATGACCTCATTTTTAGCTGCACTGAAAGGGAGGGTTTGTGGGTTTGTAGGCTTCGGTGCTATAATCCTATGTGACATAAAACAGAGTAAAGATAAAACAGATAAATATCAAATATGTAATGTATTTGCTACAAAAAATAATCAGTCTGTGCACCCTTTATCAACATTAAGCACTTGAAATACGCTTTTCATTTAGCATAACTGAATGTTAGGTGGTTGTCCTCCCTTCCCCTCCCACTCTAATGAAGGTCTGTACAAACCAAGGAATTCCACATAATTAACGTATATATGTTTTCCACAGAAATATCAGCACATCTCCATATTTTCAGCAGAAAAGCACTAGAAACGCACTGCTCCTTTTAGAAAGCAGAATGTTAGGTGGCTCTCCTCCACAGACACAAACACATGCACAAATGAAGGGTTGCGCAAACCAATAAATACCACATAAGAAATGTATATATGTTTTCCACAGAAATATCAGGATTTCTATAGATTTTCAACAGAAAAGTACTTTAAACACTCTTCTCTTTTTGGACAACATAATGGTAGGAGTGCCTCCAGTGCCCATGTTATGAAGGTTTGTACAAACCAAAGAACAACATATAAAAAATGTATATATATTTTCCACACAATTATCAGGATGTCTACACTTTTTCGAAAGAAACACCAGTTTATGAATGACATCCACTTTTCACTGTGACCACCACTCCTGTGAAGGTTTCCTGGGTGATCTCAGAAGTATAACACCAGTGTCAGCCATATGTATGTTACATTTCTCTCCAATTCAACAGGACATTGAAAAAAGTAAATGTTAAGACAATAGTTATACTGAAAGTGTAATCTATCTCACAAATGTAAAAGCCTGCTAAAACTGCCTAGAGCAACAGTGAAGTACAAGTAACAAAATTAAGCCTTCTTTGCAGAGAAATCACCTTCAAAGGAATAGCAACTTTCGTTTTTGTCCAAATACACAAGTCTTCTCACCTTAAGTCCCCTAGCTACATGGTTACCTTTTTATAGTGAAGATTCAGCCCTCTGAGCACTGTGAAGTGAGGTGTGAACTCATTAGAATTGCTGAATGCCAAACATTTGACTTTGTGTGGCAGATGTAAACATACTTAGGCTCTACACCATGGCTTGGTGATAATGGCTTGCAAATGTGAATGATTAATGTGAAAGAAGAAAAAGACAACAGTAATTCAGACATCCTTCACTGCAGTGGATGTGTCAGTGGGGATATACTTATAAAGTATGGTAATAACTTCAGTGAGGTTTTAAATAAAGCAAAACACCACATGTTTATAATCCTTTGTCAATAATAGCAAAATTCTCTTGCCTTTGCTGAAATTGCTGTTATGTATTTGTATCCCACTTTAAAACAGAAATACTAGTAAATCCACTATAGATTGCATGTCTGATATTACAGATAAAATCAGGGAAAATGACTAGAATACAAAGAAAAGACAGAGCTGCATTTCTGCAAACATATTCATAAATGGTTGCATGATCACTCATTGCACTAAATATGTTAGCCACACATATACAACCAACTGAGAATCCCAAGAGTATGAACTAATATGGGATATGAAAAGTTAATTGCTTGTAATCCAGCACACTCTACTTCCTATCTTATTAAGGGTGTCCCACTGTAATTTTTCACAAACTTTAGTACATAAAGACAATTCTACATTCCAGTATCTATGTATAGTAGGTTGATTAAGCACACACATGGTGTCATAGCTATTATATGTGTAACTGATGTAGCATGATAATGATGATTATGTCATTATAAATGTATTTTCAGACCTGAGATGGACTTCATAGTTTAATGACAACCATCTACACACCTCCCACAACACAAGTATAATTTTAAAACAGGATGTATTGTGTAGTCTGAACCAGAACTTAAAAATCTACTCCAAAAGAAATACAAGTATATGCATTTCCAGTATGGTTTCACACATTACTCCTGCATCACACCCGAGAATGCATAAGTCAGGACCTTGTCATGTCACACACATGTATGGTTAACTGAAGTACAGAACCACTCACTCTTTAAAGTGTATATTAGTAATGATCATGTTTGGCAAACACTTCTTCTGTGGCAATGAAGAAAAATCACCTATGTGGAAAGACATGTAGTCTCTTTTATACATAGGTTTGAATTCCACATTGTACAGATTATTTTTAACAGTGTGTAAGGACCCGCAAAATATGTGTCAAGTCATATCACTGATCCCCCCAGTTCATGTCTTAAAAGCCAAGTAAACTAACATAGTGTTGACTACTGAACAAACTGTTATTAGGTATAACAGCACACATGCCATCAATTAATGCTAATTATAAAATGACCCCCCAATAAATATTCAAAAACATGCACTCTGATTGGTCAGCGTGCACGTTGTAAATCAGAGTTATAGTAATGGAAAAAGGTCTGGTTGCCCGGACTTTTTCCATTACTATAACTCTTTTTTCACACTGTTTCGCAATGTTAAATGAGTTTAACATAGCGAGACAGCTTTAAAAAAGCAACTGAGATTCCCAGTTGCTTTTTTAAAGCTGTCTCACTATGTTAAACTCCTTTAACAAAGTGAGACAGTTTGTAAAAAGCAACGGAGATCTTGCTTTCTCCGTTGCTTTTTTCAAAACTGTCTCGCTATGTTAAATGGGTTTAACATACCGAGACAGCTTTAAAAAAAGCAACGGAGATTCTCCGTTGCTTTTTTTAAAGCTGTCTCACTATGTTAAATCCATTTAATATAGCGAAACAGTTTGTAAAAAGCAACGGAGATCTTGCTTTCTCAGTTGCTTTTGCCCACAGTTCTGATGTACTGCATAGGCATACGCATGCGCAGTACATCAGAACTGCTGCAGAATACCAGACAGCTGCGGAAGGGCAACAAGGAGGCATTATACAATGCCATTATTTAAGAAAAGCATTTTTTTTCTTAAATAATGTCATTGTATAATAGCAATAACCCAGTTCTGGGTGTGGGGTAATGCTGGATTTACCCACGGTTGGCTTTGTTTGGCCACTTGGGCTTTGCCCTCGTGACCAAACCACGCCAACCGTGGGTAAATCCAGCATTACCCACACCCAGGCATGGGCTATTGCTATAATGTCATATTATCCTCCCTATTTCATTCCTCTTTGTTTGGCAATGTTTCTCTCCACATAATATCATGCAAATGCAGTTGACGTGGTTGGTCAGGTTTGCACACTGTCCTTAAAACCTGATATCACAAATTGGCAGGAAAACACTTTTACTTTTGTTGGATAACTTGTGCAGACATGGTAGGAATGGGAGGGATGGTGTTAAATTCAGGGCACAGAGGTGGAGTGTGGAGGAGTCAAAACATTTGTTGCTCTCCTCATAAAGTGCTACAGCCATAGGCTGCTGCAAGGGGAATATACTGGGACTCAGTATAAGGCTGAGGCTTGGAACAGTCTATCCAAGGCTATCTCCATTGCAATTGGCATATCGCACACTGGGGAGCAATGCAGGCACCATTATAATGACCTGAAATGGCACAAGCAGGCAGATCTCAACCAGCAGTTGAATGAATTTAGAGCTGCTGACATCCCACAGTTGTGTGACTATACAGATAAAGCAACTTTAAATGCACGGAAAGCTGTAGATAGCCAAGACTAGAATGCATAATGTTTCCTTGTCTTGTTTTCTCTCCTTCTTTATTTTACAGCTGCTAAGGAAATTTCATCAAACAGGGAGACACATGTTGAAAGATGGGAAAGACTCAGAGAGGCAAGGGGTATGTATGCAGCACAAATGAACATAATTGCATTAAAATTATTGCTCTTATATACATTACTAGCAACTTAAGCATGCAGCTCTTAACTGTAAAAGCAGGTATGTATGCTTTCTTCTGTAGCTGATGGTAATTATAGTAGGCAAGTGTAATAGTGTATTCAGATTTGGTGGGTTCAATGCCCACAAATACATTCAAGTTCCAAAAATATCAATTTTAATTTTAATTTCAGCAAGACTGGCTTTAATCCCATATTGTTAACCTAATCTGTACTATATTTAAATGTCTATATGCAGTATCTGCATATTGCAAGGATTAGTTGCAACAATTCACAATCCTCTTTTTGGATTGGGAAAGTTGTATAGCTAATGTAATAATACAAGTATATTTATTGTAATAAAGTATTTTAATGCGACATACAAGGGCTCTAATCATCTGTTTTCTTTTTTTTGTCACACCCCACCCCTTATCCCTCTCTCTCTCTCTTTTATATAAATGGAAATGCTCTGTTCTGATCTTATACTTTTCTGCTAACAAAGAAAATGCTTTCACCACAGGGAGGTAAGTCAGCAGCTACATCTCAGCCTGCCAACCCATCACCAGCTGATGGACCAACATGCAACATCTCTGGGATGCAACCTGGCAGTACTGCCTATGCAGTCACTGCACTACCTGGACCATCCACATCAAGTAGCATTGCCCTAGCTGCTGGTTCCAGGACTATTGGTGGAGACAATGATTACATCACCTTCCAAGAGTTGTCAGGGATGGTGTGTGATGCAATAGAGAATACCATTGGTGGCAACCTCAACTATTTGGAGAGTTTGCTTGTCAAAATACAAAAAAAATCATCACATCAAGCAATCTCACAGGGAACTGATGAAGGAGGGTGTGATGTGATGACAGTTCTGAGGGTGAGGACTAGATTCTCACTGCTCCCATGCTTAACAGGCATGTGTCTTTGATGTCCCCTACACATCCCCAATCTTGGTGTTCCGCAACCTTTTTTTGTCCAGCACTATCCCTGTATCTGTCTTGTTTGCCTTGTTTGCCTGTACCCTGCTTCCTCAGCTACCCTACCTACATGATCCTGACATTCCTATGTCCCTTACCCAACATTCCTCTCTTTTTGAAATACAGAAGAATGGACACCTGTCCCACAGAAAAAAATGTCCCATACATAGCTCTCCACTTCACATATGTGTCTCTTCAACACACTTGATTTGGTCCAATTGGTTATACAACATGACTGCATTGTTGTCACCAAACTGTGTTGTGGTGGCAGTCCAAATTCATCCAGTTTTCTATGCATGTTGATATTACAGTATTAAAACTATGTTTTTTCCTAATTCCCACAAGTTCCTTGATTGCTTTCCTTTGTTCTTCCCCCTGCTTGCCCCCCATTTTGCCACTTTCCTATCTACAACATTTTAATACTTTTAATCTGGTCAAAAAATAGAATCACACACTTGGCCAGAAATGGCCCCCAATAAAACCTTTGCTTTTTGACCTCTGCATTTGTTCTGAGATTGGCATCACCACCAATGCCAAGCAGTGATGAATTGTTTAAATTCACTCATAGTATGAGTAGCTCTAACATTCCTTTTTTAGATGTGATGATAGGACTTGACAACAATGGATTTACGTCAAGGATTTTTCGAAAACCTACGTTTTCTAATGATTATTTATTCTTCTCTAGCAATCATCCCAAGTATGTGTTTAAAAATATAGTTAAAGGCCAGTGCATTCGTGTGGCCAGAATGTCTTCCACAGCCACGGTAATGTCAAATGAACTTGATGTTTTAAAAAAGTTATTCCTTACCCGAGGTTACCCACACCAAATGTTAATGAATGTAATCCAGTATGTTTATAAGGAATGGGGGAAGAAATACCCCCCTTTGTTGGGTAATTATGAGGACAAAGTGGATGCTACTGAGAAGAAATCTCCTAATTTCAATAGAGCGTGTATTCTAACGTATTCACCTTACACCCATTACATTCAGGAAATTTTACGTTACCACTGGGATATAATTATGGCTAGTAAATTAGATCTGATTGTGGGACGTGAACCAAAATTTATTTATAAGACGGGGATAAATCTTAAAAGACTATTGGAAAATGACAATAGATCCTCAGATAAATCAAGTATGTATAAGGGGACGAAAAAATGTGGAAGATGTAAGCAGTGCTGCCATATAAATGAAGATAGACAGATTAAATTAAAGGACATAAATTCCACTTATATTAAAGCTAGATCTGGAAATTGTAACACTAGCCAAGTTGTCTACTTGGCGGTATGTGTGGTGTGTCCTGCCTATTACATAGGCAAAACTGAACGCCCCCTAAAAAAACGTATATATGAACACTATTATTGTGTAAGGAAAATGGATTCTAAAAACGCGCTATATAGACATATACAAGAACAGGGGGTTGAACATAAATTCAGTTTTTTAATAATAGATCAACTGAAGAATTCAGTTTTTGGTGGTAATTGGAAGATGCGTCTAGCGGCATTAGAAAGCAAATGGCAGATAATATTGGATGCCACTAGACCTCCTGGTCTGAACGAATACATAAGCATTAAACCATTTTTAGCATTATCTTAATGTTTATATAGTCCATCTATTTAGATAAGTTAAGATTTATAATTGTGTAGACAAGCTGAGAATTTATAGCTTTATAGTTGAAGGGTAATCAATGGTTAGTTAATTATCTGATTAATATTTCACCTCAATAGAGTTGATATAATAGCTTTGATTATTCATGAATGTGATTTTTTAAAACATGTGTTTTTAAATAATGAGTTTTTAAATGTATATATAAGGTATAGTATAAATTGTTTGAGACATATGAAACTGAGGTATATACCTTTAAACAACTTTGGCGGTTTTTTTACATTAATTGATTCCATCTTGATTATATAAACCTGCTATGAAGTCTGTTTTTATTAGTTCTGAAGAAGGCTGAACTGTCCAGCCGAAAGCGCTTAACTATTGTGGAATAAATTACTTTTTTTACTCTCCGTGTACGAGCTGCAGTGTTTTTCCGGTTCCTTAACCTTTGGAGTGATGAATTGTTCTTCATGCCTTATGGCAAAACCATTTGAGCTTTTGCCATCAGCAGCACTAGTCCAGTTATCTCTGTGTTGTGCTGCTTAAACTCACTGCACTAAAGGAACACAGAGTTAAAGCAGAGTAAAGGCAGTGCTTTGAAACATTTACTCTGCCAGCTATTTAGACTGTTGAATGTAACAAAATGCAACCTCCTCTGTGGACTAATGACATAAATCACTTGACTGAAGATTTCTTTCAGAATAGCTTCAAAGGTTTGATTCCAGATGCATCTGTCATCGTTTCTTAGTGTGATGATATATTCGCATGTTATATTTATGATGATATATCCGCATGTTATATTTAATCTCCCATATATTAAAACTTGCCACAGTTATGATTTTTCATCTAAATGTATTGATTGCTGCCCAAAAATGAGTATCTGACGTCCATCCCCATTGTTATCACATATTTAGCTAACCTTGTTCTGCTTTTCATAAACCTGTTGCCTCTCTCTCTCTCTCTCTCTCTCTCTCCTAAGCTTTATTTACACTTATGTCAGTGACTCCATGTTACACAACATGTATGTTTAATAATGACAGCAGACCAAAAAAAGACCATTAATGTGCCTTTAAACAAAACTCTTTTAGGTGTATGTTCATCTCTCCTTGTATTCATCCCAACATTCCAACCCCTCTTTACGTGTGTGTATCTGTTAGGTTGATATATGGGGTCTGCAGACTGACTTGATAGAGTTGATGGATAATACGAACATGTTACCTTAATTCAGTAGTTTATCAGTGCTCCTGTACTGTGCAATGTTTTAAAATTAACTGTATGATTATGTTTGCATCATTTTCAGGTGATGATAGATGAAATATTCATCTAATGTGATGTGGAAACTGTCCGTACAATGTCAAAGCATACTGCACATACTTTTCAGGATATCTTGTCATACACAAATAGTTAACATATCTGCTGAGTCATAATAATCATTTCAAAAGATGTACCACCCCTTGTCATTTCCAGAAAGCTGTACACACAATTAAACTATGATTTGCAGTGAGGCCTCCAAAACAACTAATAGTTGCACGAGTGTATTGAGGTAGGCATTACTGATAAAAATTGTGCAAGACACAAACTTTACTGTAGTCATTGATCCTGATCACATTTGCAGCTAATAACATCATGACACTATTTGTAAAAAAAGAGAACAATCTGGGTTTGAATTATGTTCCCATCTGTGCTCTGACCAGGATCTCACTGCACTTACACCTGATGTCACAAGAAAAGCTAAGCAGCTCATGTATTTTCTGCACTCAGTATGGTCCAGAGTGCTGACAGCCACACATCAATGCTTAGCCTGTTTGTGCAGAGTGAGGCAAACCAATTGACATATTATCATTTTGCCATTTTATCAAAATACCAAGATTGCTCATTGCTTAACTCTGTGCAAATGGGGAAAGCAATGTCAACAGTTATTTATGTAATAAAACTTATGACACAGCATTCCCAATATAAACTACAGTATGAGCAGCATAGTATCTATCAGCTATTTATCTTATAACTTATCTTCTTAATTACTTCACAAGTTCAAATTGAATTCATGAATTTGGCACCATGCATGTGCTAATACTTTGCCATCTTCTGTGCAAATGAGTTTCTCATCAATGCGTTATGTGAAGATGTGTTTAGCATGTCTAACTATGATTATTGACAGTTATCTTCCATCACATAGAAAGGCATTCATAAACACAAGAGAAGGGTAAGAACTTGTATTTTAATGAAGACATACTTACTTAGAGTCATGTGTGTCCTGCAACAATGCACTTGCAATGATATATCAGTAACTGGTCCACAGTCAAGGATACTACAAAAATAAAGAGCACAGTGCACTGTTAGATTTAGTATGGGTTTATACTGATACTGGACATTGGTCATCCATGATCATATCACACTGAAATTGTCAGGATCTCTTTAAATGTATTTTGCACATTGCAATCACAAAATCAAATCTGAAGTCAGCCTTTGCAAAGAAATCTTTTAACAGTAAATATTACCTGTGACATTATGCTGATGTAATCCTGTATAAAGACAGCTATGACAATAATAATAATATCAGACTTCTGTGATAGCATGCATGTTAGTTACTGTGTACTCCAGCTATAATAACTAGTTAAGTAGAGGTTTGAATGGCACAGAAATCAACTTGTATGTGTGTTTGTATGTCTAACTGTGTGTGTGTATGCATATTCAGAAGAGCATGAGTCTATGTCCTAATGTCCTTACTCAAGTATCATTCAGAACAAATTTTTACAGTGAAACATGACTGCACAGCAATTACATTCAGCCCCCTGACATCTTCTTCTCAACATACGCATATGTCATCCTCTATAAAGCTGACTGACACTTTTAAAGTCAGACTTGTGTCGTGGCACTAGCATTAAATACTGTGTTCTCCAGCTTGTGTAACTAATTAGGTAAGGGTTCTAATCTCACAGTAATCAACTTGTGTGTATGTGCACTGTGTCTGTTTGTGTTTGTGTTCGGTCAACTATCAATCAGGAGGCAGTTTTAGAGCAGCCTGTGAGTACACAGCTATGGGAGACACTCCTAACAACATCTTCATCTCACCATACAGTTTGCTGTCATCTGCAATAAAGTGTACTCTGTCAATCTGAAAGTCAGAATGAAATGCAACGGTAAAATTAACCTCCATTTATTCAGCAGAAAATACTAAAATATAAGTGTTTTTGTCTTGAAACAAACCAAGACTTCATCACATAACAAAAACACAAAATATACTTAATTAAAAACTCAAAACTATCACATGACCCACTTATCCTTTAATCCCTTAAAGCAAACAACCATAAATCCCATACAAGTAAACTAATATAAACATTTAACATATTCCACTTCTTGCCAAAGACATTGTACATACAATATATGCGGTCAATTTTAATATACACACAATTAAAGAAACTTCATTTAAACCTAGTACACAGCCCACATTTAAGTGGACCTGCCAATACAATTCTTTTTTCTCCAGAAGAGTTGACCATGCCCCCCCCCTCCGATTGGGATCCACCTTTCCTAAAATTGTCAATTTAAAATTATGATTTGGGAAATGGTCAATATGATTGAATAGCGCATTAGTGAATTTCTTTTTTTTTTATTTCGTAGAGGTGTTCGTAAATATTTTCTTTTATTTTCTTCTCTGTTTTACCTATGTAAAACCCTAAACACTGTTGCCAGAGTGTCACGTACACCACCTCCAGGATTTCCCTTTAGACTTTTCTCCCTTAAAATGCTCGAGCATCTAAGGGACAAAAAGAACAGTCGGAAGGAGCAGTAGATGGGTCATAACTTTCAGCCCCAATTTCAGAGACAGGAATGACAAAACAATGTATGGAAGAGGAAGGGTTGAAAGTGCTAAGTGGTAGTCCACATCACCTTGAACTAACATGAACAATAGCAATGTATGTGTGACCATTTATAATCCATTGGGTGATTTTAACGTGTTTAATTTCAGTTCTTGCCAAGTTGGTACAAAATATGTTGATTTATTTTCTAATGGTCTAAAATTTGTGCCAGCATCTAGAGCTAAGTTAATGGATAATATCCATTTGAATGTGTGCACAAGTTGGATATCAGGCACACACTGAGTAATAACCTATATAGGGGCAACAAATGGAACCTTACTAACGGTGATCAGGAAATGATCAATGATTTATTGGCAAATAAAGTGAGAATAATGAAACTGGATGGGGAAGGGGGTCTAGTGATTATGCACCAATGGGATTATATTGAACGAATATATGAGTTATTATTTAATGATACATCCTGACAAGTATCCAAAAATTAGGTAAATCTGGCATATAGAAAGGTTTATATGTTATTATTTGATATGCTAATGCAACAACTGGACATTGATGAATATTTGTTAGACCTTGTGGTGCCCACTATCTTTGGTGTTCCAAAAATACATAAAAGTATTAATAATCCACCTATGAGACTGATTGTTGATGTGAGATGTTCTATTACTTACCCTACAGCAACATTTTGGGAAAATAGGTTGAAGAGGCTTGTACAAAAAATTGATTATGTATGCAAGGATTCTTGGAATTTCTGGAGAAATGCAATAGGTTGGCATATGATGACAGTTATTCATTCATAATGATTGATGTTAAGGACTTGTACATAGTCATACTGCACTCCATTGGGTTGGAATGGTTCACTGATGTTTTGAGTCAGGAAACAATACATATGGTCATTTGATGGAGTTCATATTAAAAAAAAATTACTTTTTGAGGGACAGTATTTTCTGCAAAAATGGAGTGTCTATGGGGTCATTGTGAGGTCTGCTATTTATGAACATTGTTATGATAAAATAGGAGAGGAAATGTGTCTTTAATAGTAAATTTGAACAGTCCTGGTGCCTTTATGCAAGGTTTCTGGATGGCATATTTATTGTACAGAAAGATGAAACTAATTGTTTGTGTCTTTCGGCTTTTCCCGGTTAGGGGTCGCCACAGCGGAACTCCGGTCCGCTAATGATTGGTAATGGATTTTTACGTACAGGGTTACCAGCCCTGATGCACAACCTTCAACGAAGGCACACCCCATTCACGTATGCCTCCACACAGAAGACGCTCTAGCTGAGAATCTATAATTTATTGACTATTAGCATGAAACCACTGAATATGTTGGTGTTTTCACATGAGATAGGCACATACAGTATTTCCTAGTTGGATGTTCAGTTGTCTAAGGATAAAGTTAATAGAAGATTCCTATCTAAGATTTTTAGGAAGCTGACATATTAAAATTCCCTCCATTATTCAAGTGTGCACCCCATAACCGAAAAAAAGCTGTGGTTAAAGAATACTTTGTCCAAGTAGCCTGGATGGTGTTGGATTTGGGAGAATTTATGGAGGAATGTTGCTTTCTGAAGAATATGTTCATCAAAAGGAGAACTTTGTTGATGGATGTATGCATGATGTCATTATCAAGAGAAAAAGTCAGTACTTTACCCCATTTTGAAAAATACAACAGAAGTTGACCAACCCCTAAATGAAGTGAGGTTAAGAGAAAGTAATTTCAGTGCCAGACTTGTATTTGTGAACACCTTCTCTCTGATCAGTGAAACCATTAGACAGATTCATCAGAAAAAATGGTGTTTATTAACTGATTATAGGAAGTTAGATCAGTAAGGGGATGAAAAGCCAACAGATGTGTATAAAAAGGGGAGATGTTTTAAGAACATCTTTGAATCTACAAAGAAACCTAGCAATAATAATAATAATAAATCTGGTATGAATGAATGTGGTTATTGCCAATACTGTAAATATATACTGAGTGGTGAAACCTTTGCGGTGAATAATATGACTTTTAAAGTTAAAGGGAAGTACAACTGTAATACTACAGGTGGTGTACATGGTGCTGTGTCAACAGTGTTTATGGTTTTACAGAGGTAAAACACAAAGAAAAATAAATGAAAGGATTTACAAACACCTTTATGAAATTAAGAAAAAGAAAGTGACTAATGTACTATTTAAACACAATGACCATTTCCCAGATCATAGTTTTAAATTTATGATTTTAGAAAAGGTGGATCCCAATCAGGGAGGGGTGCCATGGTTAACACTTCTGGAGAAAAAAAAATTGTATTGGCAATTCTGCTTAAATGTGGGCTGTATACCAGGTTTGAATGAAGTTTCTTCAATCCCGTGTACATTAAAGTTGAGTGCATATATGAATGAGATAGTGGGCGATAAGTAAAAATAAATTTGTTTTATGTACAATGTCCTTGGCAAGAGTTGGAATATATTTAATGTTTATATTAGTTTTAATTGTATGGGATTTATGGTTGTTTGCTTTTAAGGGATTAATTGATGAGTGGGTCATGTGACAGATTTGGGTTTTAAATTAAGTGTATTTTGTAAGTTTGTTATCTGATGAAGTTTTTGTTTTCTAATGAATAAACAGAGGTCCATTTTACCATTGTATTTCAGTTTTTTATAGCTCATTGGTGCAATTTGTTTTTAACTCTTTCAGACTTGTACCATGGCACTAGCATTGTACTGTGTTCTCTAACTTGTGTAACTAGGTAGGTAGGAGTTCTAATCTCACAGCTGTTAAATTGTATGTATGTGTGTCCAGTCAACTATCAGTCAGGAGGAAATTTAGAGCAACATGTGAGTATACAGCTATGAGAGACATGCCTACCAACATTTTCTTCTCCCCATACACTGATGCTGTCATCTGCTATAAAGTGCACTCTGACATTGTAAAAGTCAGAGTTGTGTTGTGGTGCTTGCATTAAGTACTTTGTTCTCTGGCCTGTGTAACTAGATAGGTAGGGTTTTTAATCTCATAGCACTCAACTTGTGTGTGTGTTTGGTCAACTGTTAGGAAACAAGTTTAGAGCAGCATGTGACTACATAGCAGTACATAGCTGTAGGAGACAATCTTCTAACATCAGCATCTTTTTTCATCATACACTGATACTGTTATCCTCAATAAAGTGTACTCTGACAGTAGGAAATTCAGACTTGTGCTGTGGTGTTCACTTTAAGAACTGTGTTCTCTAGCTTGTGAAACTATGTAGGTAGGGGTCCTAATCTTACAGCAGTCAGCTATGCAGCATGAGCATCAGACACAAAGCTTATGTATCCTTGAATCCAACAAGATACAAAACAGGGACATGGCACAGTTATCATCTCTTGCACAGGGTGTTGGGGGGGGTAAGAAGCCTAGACACAAAAGTTTGGTGACTGTGTGTGTGTGTGTGTGTGTGTGTGTGTGTGTGTGTGTGTGTGTGTGTGTGTGTGTGTGTGTGTGTGTGTGTGTGTGTGTGTGTGTGTGTGTGTTCATTCAACTCTCAGTCTGGGAACAATTTTAGAATGGCATGTGAATCCACAGCTGTCAGTCAATTTGTCAAAAAATAAAAATTCTACAAACATCTTTGACTCAATATGCAATGATGTTGTGGTCCCCTGTAAAGTGCACTCTGACAGTATTATACTCAGACATCTGTGTTTGCATGTGCATTAACTACTATGTTCTCTAGCTTGTGTATCTGTGACTAGATAGATATCGGTTTTAATCTCACAGCAGACAACTTGTGTGTGTGTTAATGCCAATATTAGTGTGGAGACAATTTTACACAGAGATGTGACTCCACATCTAGGTCAGACACTCCTCCCAACAACTTCCTCTCAGCACACAATGATGCTGTCATCCTCTATAAAGTGCACTTTTACAATTTTAAAGTCAGAAATCTGTGGTGGTGCTACTCTTACATTGTATGGAATCCAGTCTGTATACCTACACAGGTTTAATTTTCAAATCTGACCTCAGTCAACTGCTGCATGTGTGGTTGATGTTGTATTACAGTCATTATATGATCTTTTGAATCTCTTTTTATTTGAATCCCACTCAGAAGAATCTTTAACATAGCCCCATGAATCCAACATCCCCTTTTTCCCTCTATGAGCGTAAAGTCTTTTCTGCAGAGCACTGGAGGATGTCATCATCTCAAAGATGCATACACATATCCTGGAGCAGAGACCTTCCATGACCCTCTGCAAGCCATTGCCAGATCACTGGATGTGTGATTGCTAATTCTTTTATGGGGTGGTGTACGTGTCACATATGGACAGAGGCAGTATATAATACAATCAAACACATGCATACATATGCACATACCACTACTATTTTCCATCATACAGATATAGCAATTTTGGTTTAAATGGTATAATAATGGCTAGGATTTTATGTGATGTTGGCCATTAGCCTAGTAATGTCCTATGACACTATGAACTTTGCACATAGATTCAAAGATTAGTACTAGGATAACTGCCCTTGTGGGCCATTTTAAGCCTATCCAATTACCTGATGTGAGAATCAAACTCTGCATCTTGTGTTTTGTGTTTCTAAGGTAAAAACCTTAACCATTATGCCTGTCATCCACATGTCCTATGTTAAGGTATGGATGTATGGTAACCCTAAAAGAGTGTATTCCAATCTGTGATTTCAGGTAATGTACTGATGGCCACTGCTGCCATTTAATTGCATGTTCCTCCCATAACAGCTGTAGTAATATGTCTCCTGAGGACTGTTAATATGGGATGATGATATATATATATATATCATTGCCGTAGTAAGGCATGTATTCTTGTAGTGGAGTATATCAATATTCTACACAGTTCTCATTCAACCATCACAGTGTCAATTGCAGTGCATGTGCATACTACCATCATGAAATGCTGTGTGACATACAGCAATATTACATCATACTGATTACATGGACACATACTCCTGGTTTCATCCACATGTTGCAATGATGTTATATACACAAACATATAACAAGTTCAGATTCAATTGCAACCTTGTGGAATTCATTGTATGCACAATTTTGTTGTTCTTCACAAGGTATATTCAGGTGTTCCCTAGAAGCATTGTATGACTATCAGAATTTGTATCATTAACTGTTGTGCATGAACCACAGCCACCTCATTTGTAATGTGTCCATATATGTTATCAGGGCCATCACACATGCCTTTCCAGTGATAAACTAATAGTCATATGTTGTGCAACTGATGTCATGATGTGAAATAGGTAGAGTTGTATGACTGTGTTAATTCCACTGTGTGGCTTGTGATGATTACCCAATGTTATATTTGGAGGTGTTGTCACAAATCATATATTAACTAAGAGCAAAATCTTAAGTGGAATACACAGCTATGTGCAGAGATGGTTGAGAATGGCTCCACACATGCTCAACTAGAAGCAATAGACAACCAGCTAGCTGACAGATTTTGATCAAATGTCATCACTCTGTCTCCAATGGTCACCACCCCAAAGTATACATGCAAACATTACTCAGCTTATTTTCTTAAGAGAGCAGCTCATCTGTGTGCTCTCTAAGGCTAAAATCATGGTATCAACGGAGCCTGACAACATCATAGGTTACCTTTTCAATAACTGAAACCTGACCTAGCAGACACAGTTGAATCCCTACTTAACCACAGCCTCCACACATGTTATTTTCAGGCAGAATGATGGACAGCAAAAGTCGTCCAACTGAACAAGGGTGGACCATCATCCAACACAGGGAATTATAGACACATAAGCCTGACTAGTCTCATCTGTGAGGCAATGGAATGAAACATCATGAACCTTATCCACAAGAACATAGGTAATCTCTCAGCTGTGTACCAAACCTATTTTTCATTTGTTAACGCTAGATCATGTTTGTTAAATCTGGTTGACTTATTTGAGAAGGTCACAAGGGCGAGGGAAAGACTGTGCATTCCACCTAACTTGACCTTGCCAAGGCATTTTTATACAACTACACACTCAGGTATCACAGAGAAAATGTCTCAACTACTCATAAAATCCTACATCAAGTGTGTAACCAAATGGCTTGCCAACAGGATGTATACTGTCAAAGTGTGTGACTTCACCTCTAGAAAGAGGCCAGCACCACATAATTCTGTACTAGTCCCTTTCCTGTTTGGTATTTAATTCCCAGAAGTCAAGGTAAACATAGACAGCCTTTGTCTGATCAAATTTCTGGATGACTGCAAATTGTGGACAATCCTTGAATCCACTAACACTATTTATATATTGTGCAAAGTGAAAAAGCACAACAATGATTATTGCCAGAGCCATGGAGACACACTAAATAGCCAATAAAGCATTATTATCTCATTTTGGAAAGCAAATACCCAAGCTAATTACAATATAGACAGCACACTCCTATGAGTATGAGTACACCCAGTGGTATATGATCTGGGTACTCAGATAAATAGCAATTGGAAGTTCGACCACAATGTGTCTACAGTGGTGAAACCCCTTTTATATGGCATAACCCATAAGTATGGGCATAGCATCCAACATCACATAAAGCAAGGTCCTTTCCTGGCCCTCTTCAAGTGCAGTCTAGATCAATGGATGGTTAATTGCATTTGTGCTCCTGGTGTCGTGCCCATGCCTCTCATGGATAGAGACAGGTTGTCTTAGATAACATAGCATAGGCTCATTCCTACATGAAATTCATGCTAAATGTGGCTAGGCTTTTATGGGATCTTGGAACATTAACCTAGTACTCTCCTATGAACCTATGAACTTCTGAAGTACAATTGTATCCTGGGTGCAACTATGCTGTAGTTTTACACCATCACAGACATACCAGTATATCACATCAGTATTACCACTTGAAATTCTGCATGAATGCATATACACGCAAGTCAGGATTTCATGGCAGGATAACATTTTCACTGGCAATGTGAGGGGACAGTGATTGTGTGGCACATGCCTTGAGGTCTGACGTGCTTATTGAGTGTGCTCCATTTATTGTCTTGTAACTGAACAATATCACAGTGACAGCTTTCTCTCTCATTAATGCTGGACTTTGCACTGCTGTAGTTTCTGTGTACATGGGTATAGCTGATACATTGCCATAAGTCTCACATACTGCTATACCATTCATGTTAATGAATCACTTCTTAATTCACACATCAATTGCAGATGCTTCAAACAATATCTATTGAAATTGCATGTGGCAGATGCGTACAATATCCAGTTGTGTGTAGGGAATCCACACATAACAGTGCGTTGTTTGTGTGTTGTTATCCATATGTAACAGAAATAAGTTCCCCTGCGCGTGGGAAGTTGCACGGCAAGCTGCAGATTCAAAAGAAAAAATTAAGCCAGCAACTGGTGAGCCATGAAGAAAAATAATTTATTGAGACTTCTCAGAAGTACTGAGACTTCATGAAAGCTTAATTCAAACAGACCGGTTTCGGCCTGGATTTTTCCTGGCCTTCTTCAGTGTGATTTAGAAAAAAGCATGCCAAATAAAAGAAGTCCTATATAGTAAAACAAAACAAATGATTGGCTGACAATAGACATCACAGTCATTAAACTCATGAATATTCATGATGCATTGGAAAATATTCAGACATCACAAAATATAATTCATAAATATTCATTAAGCTCTGGATTAAACAGGGCACCAAGTTGGTTATCCATTTCTTTTCTTTCATATCAAGTTTACCATGCCAACCAGATTTCTGACTTCGATCACCAATGAGTTTATCAATGATAATAAAGTGAAATTTAGCTGTTTGATGTTTGAGTGTATGTTTATATAGTGCATTTGTGTTCCTTTTACACTTGATGTCACTCAAGTGTTCTGACATACATAATCTGAATGGCCTGGAAGTTTGACCAATATAAAAAGAATGGCAGCTGCAACAAGCCATGTAAATAGCCCAGTCAGTATTACAGTTGGCAAAGAATCGAATATCATATACTGTACTACTGTTTTTACTGCTAAATTCCTTTGATTTCAAAATATGTTTGCAGTTACTACAATGACCACAAGGAAAACAGCCAATAAGTTTGTCACCCAAGATTGTGGTCTGATACAAATGAGGTAACATAGAATCAGAATGATGTTTATAGTGATTGAAATGTGCTGCTAAGTTCTTTCCTTTTCTGAATGAGAAAGAGCATACATTAGGTATTAACGTATTAATGTTACCATCCGCCTTCAGTATATTCCAATTGTCCTTGATGATGTTCATAAATCTGTTAGTATTTCTGTCAAATGTAGTAGTGAAGCGTAATATGTTTTTAGGTAAAGATTTTTTCTTATAAGTCAATAAATCTTGCCTACATAGACCCAAAGCATGATTTTTAGCCATAGTAACATATCCTGAGTTATAGCCCCTATTTATGAATCTGCTGTATAGATCTTGAGAATGATGTTTGAAACTGACCTCATCCGAGCAATTATGTCTAATTCTAATAAACTATGATTTGGGAATGTTCCTGGCTATATGTTTTGGATGATAGCTGGAGGCATGGAGTAAGGTGTTATATTGAGGAAACTTCCTATATACTTCAGTATTCAAGGTATTATCCTGATTTCTTGTGATCAGAACATCCAAAAATGTTATGGAGTTCTGGTCATATATTATAGTAAATTGTATTCCCCATTTATTATCATTTAAGTATTCCATAAATTCTCTGAGATACTCAATGTCAGATCTCCATACCATCCAGCAATCATCCAAATATCTCCGCCAAATATCAATCTCAGGTAAAAACAAATTGTGAGTGTCATCATAGATCAAAATCTCCTCAATGTATGCCATAAATAGATCAGCATATATGGGGGCAAAGGATGCCCCCATTGCTGTACCTTTAGTCTGTAAGAAACATTCCTTATCATAGAAGAATACATTCTTTGTAAGTACATGCTCGGTGAGATTAATCAAAAAAGTGTTAAAGCCAGGTTGGTAAATGTTTGACTTTTGAAGCCAATATTCAATGGCATCAAGACCAGCCCAATGAGGGATATTGGTATATAATGAGCTTACATCTAATGTACATAACAACCAGTTCCCTTCTATCTGCATGTCATTAACAATGCTTAAAAATTGGGTGGTATCCTGTATCCTGGATCTAACACAAGAAAGTAAGGGTTTCAGATATCTGGTCAGAAATTCAGAAAGTGGCTCGGTAAGTGATCCTGTACCCGAAACAATGGGTCTACCTGGTGGATGTAAAGGATCCTTGTGTATCTTTGGCAAAAAATAAATATATTGTCTGGCAGGATCAGTGATAGTTAGGTGACTTAAAGTTTTAGTTGTTATTATTCCATTGTCAACTGCAGAATCTAAAAAGTTGTCAATTTGTTGTTTGAACATAAAGGTGGGGTCCAGTGGCATTTTGGTGTAATATCGAGCATCACCTAGTTGCTTGTGGGCCTCGATATCATAATCACTCCAATTCATCACCACCGCCCCACCTTTATCTGCATGAAGAATGACAAGTTCTTTATTTTGTGCTAGTTCTCTCAAACAAGACAGTTCATTCTCCGTCATATTATTTGGCATGGGTAAACAAGTGTTAGACACAAAATGTAAATCACTAAGTACACTGCGTAAAAATAGGTTAACAGAAGGATGCATTGGAGGTATAAATGATGAAGCATGATATTTAAAAATATCCATTTGTGGCTGTTGTTCTTCCCCCTTATCCTGAAAAACAATTTGAGGTTAATGAGTCTACAAAATGCAAATAGATCCTGTGCAAAGGTGTCTTCAGGCACAAAAAAAACAGGTATAAAAGATAGACCTTTATTCAATAAAGATGTTTGTTCAGGTGTTATTACAGTGCTAGAGATGTTACAAACATTATTAGCCATAACATAATTCACTTGTTCGTTAATACTTCCATGAGATTCTGTAGACTTGTAACCCTTTTTGTGTTTCCTGCCCCCTCTATTCCCTCGGTGTTCCCTAAAGGGGATGTGTAATTAGTGCGTTTGGGTATGGGGGGCTCCATGGTGTGCTGTGTTTCCGTGTCAGTACCCGATGATGTATCATAATCGGTAGTGTCAGTGTGATTGCCACGTCCTTTCAAAATGGAACGTGGACGTTTCCTTTTGGTACTTGATGTGTTTCTGTTATGCAATGGCCAATACCTACGTCAGCCAAGGATGCTTTAGTCAAATGTATCACATTTGGCACATTGATCTCTCATACATCTTGTCAGACATACAGAACATTCTTTAGGATGCATACCCATTAGGATTTGACAGTGCATGCATGTGTGATACTTCTTTCTGTGTTACCCCCAGTAAAGACACAGCTCTTTGACAATATTGATGGCATGGGTTTCATTCTTGCAGGTATGGCTTGTGGCTTATGTTGCGTATAGACCTCTCATCTGGGCAGGATAGCCCCTTATTTCAACTCCAGGTTTAACACTGTCCCTCTTAACCCCTCCAGAAACAGGTCATTTTTAGGAAAGGGGCTTGTGAATTCCTCTTATAGAATACCGACAGTCATTACAGCTGTACACATCTGTTCCTGCAGAACATATATAATAACTTAAACTCACATATTCTGTCAATGCTACAGATTAACGGTGTTAATATTTTAAAATTATCCCTGGTTGTGCCTGCTTTGTCTACAGTTGTCCATGAGTCTACTGCTATGTATCCATGATTTGTTGAGAGGTGTGCTGACATTTCAGTCATATTCAAGCAAGTTATTTTTGCAAAACATCCCGATATGCACACACACCCTATTGTGTATACCATCCTTGCTAAATGTTCTCTCCAGTCAGCATATCAGTGATGTTCATATTACACCCATTCATCTCCATTAACATGTAACCTTGTGTGACTGTCACATAAATATACTATCCTGTGTGAGTGTATATAAATATACTTGCACAGGACGTATGAACAGCAGTACTTACTATGATATATACATATATGCTTAATGTTATGCTACTGACTTGTCTTGGAAGTGTACATAACCTGACATATCCTACCTTGGCTACACTGCCATATTTACCATGCCTTCGTCTTCTTTCTTCATTCATGTTTGTGTCCATTTTTATTAGCACACTTTCCCTGCCTAGCGTTATGTTTCAGTTGTATTTGCCATTGCTGTTGACCCCCAACCCAGCTATTATTTCACTCTGCAAATACTATTTGTAGTGTATATTGCAGTGCGTATACTTTAATTTTTTAATACTACTGTTATTGCAGTATTTGCACCCTGGTAGTCATCGTGGCTGTCCGGGCAATCTCACCAAGTAGATTTGCCTGTTGGCAAACTTGCATGCATCTTCTTTCTGCTTTCATGCTGCTCTGTATGGCTTGCTGGCTGGCAGCACACTGTTACTGGTCATGAAACGTCACTTGTATTCATGTAAGTGCAAGGAGCAGCATTAATATACAATTAGCGTTAATGCTGCTCATCGCGCTAACACGTAAACCCCATGCATGTTTCATGCAAAGCCTACTCAGCGTTTATTGAATCCCTGGGTTTCGTTACACACATTCATCTTAGAAAAACAAGATTTATTCAGAAAATAATTAAAGTCACCTCTCTGGTGAGGAAACAGTGAAGTCTTTGTTCTTTGGATTTCTGTTTTCTTTCTTCATGCTATGGAGCTACTTTTGTTTTTTTTCTTTGTTACTAGTCATTTTCATTTACATTTTCTGTTACATCCTCAGAAATGTATATCTTACATTTTTAAATATTTAAAGAATATTTAAAGAACTTGCACAGCTGAAGTTCACTTGCAGTTGCAAAATTTCACAAGGAAAAAATACACTGAGTTAAATGTATGTAAGACAAATTCATAGACGCAGATTAATAATTTAATTTGTTAAGTCATGCACTAGTGTGTTCTGTTTGTAGTGTTGAATCTGCTGGAAGGATATCTCCACCCCCACCCCCACTTACTCATAGGCCTTTTACTGCTGAAGGTGAAGCTACATTAACACTTCAGCATATTCTACTCTTATCAATGTAATAGATCCCTGGAAAAGACATTGAAAACCCCATAACTATAAAATTAGACACCATGACTCAGGTCAAGTTTTTAGAGTTCAGTCACTTTGTCTTTGTTTTCAGGAACATTCTACCTCACTGATTGTTTATGGTGGAAAACCATCTGCAGGTTTCTCAACTAATTTTTGTAAGCATAAATTCAACAATCTCCTACAGAAAATAGAATGGACATATCTTCTCTACTTAACCCTGGAAGAAAAGGAGAGCACACCCTATCACCAGATACCCTCCATCACAAATAGCCGAAAACTTTAACAAGCACTTCATAAAATCAATTTTGAACTTATTAACTAACACCCCTAATGCTGGACCCCACCCTTCAACCTATTCAGACACCAAACTGAGGCCATCAACTACTTCTAACCCTGTCATAACTAACCCCCTACTCAACAAACTGTCATACAAACCCCATTCTCATTTCAGCCCATACCCACTGACACCATTAAGAAACTGCTAAAAAAACTAAACCCTGTTCTATCTCAGCTGATAATCTTCCCCATACTACCTCAAACTGGCTGCTAACTCAGTCTCCTACCCAATCAATATCCTTATAAATAGGTCTTTATCTGAATCAGAAGTACCTACCATATGGAAACAATCTCACATCACCCCCATCCACAAAGGAGGCAACTCTTTTCATCCATCCAATTTCCATCCTATATCCATCTTGTCGCTCATATCCAAAATTCTCGATAAAGGTATCCATCAGCAGGTAATGCAATATCTATTGCAAAACAACCTTTTAACCAAAACCCAACATGGCTTCCGACCTAGACACAGCCCAGACACAGCCCTATTATCTTTTACAGACACCGTGAACAAGGCCAGAGATGCAGGATTCTATGCACCCTCAGTATTCCTTGATCTCTCCAAGGTCTTTGGCACAATGTCTCACCCCTTACTTTTGAACACACTGTCTAAACTAGGCTTCTCACATAACACAGTAAAATGGTTTCAGAGCTTCCTCAAGGATCATAAACAAGCAGTGAAATAGTCGAATGAACTCTCACCCTTCATCCACAACCCTACTAGAGTCCCCCAAGGCTCCATCCTAGGACCCCTACTTTTCAACATTTTCACAGACAACCTTCTCACTGCCTCTCACCCTGGGACCCTCATTCAGTATGCTGATGATTCCACCATAATCTGCACTGCTCAATCACTACCAGAACTACTTTCAAAAACTAAACAGTCCTTTACTGAAGTTGAATCCTGTCTAAGAAATTATCAACTTAATCCAAAGAAGGCAAAACTAGTACTCTTTCATCCCCAAAATACCTCCCCTGTCACTGATCATTTCAACATCCTTGCATCTGACAACACTGCCATTGAAATAGTGCAGGAAACCAAACTTCTAGGTGTTATCATTGACAATAAACTTTAATTTGACCCCCATATACAGCAAAATATAAAGAAAATTCATCAAAAAGTGGGACTCTTATATAGAAACAAACATCTCTTTTCTGCAGCAACTAAAACTACCCTTGCAAAAATATTTTTCTTCCCTCCCTTCTTCATGGTGCCCCTATCTTAACTAACTTAGAACATTCTACCCTAAGCAAGTTGCAACAGTGGTACAACAAAGTTGCTAAGTTTGCCACAAACTCTAAATATCACACACACCATTGTAAACCACTCCTAGAATTAAACTGTCTTGAATTCCCCAACCAACTTGCCTTTATTCAGCTATCCACCTTACACAACCTTATTTTCAAGCCTACTGCCTGCCCTGCACTAGCCAATCTAGTCACACCCCACACACCAAATCAATCCCTATGATCAGAAGACAACAATCTCTTAGCTATCTCAAAACCCACAAGAAAACATGGTCAGTCTGTGTATTCATATTCTGTCTCTATACTTTGGAATTTACTACCTCTAGCTACCAGGTCTATGCCTGCACTAACCCATTTCAAAGCCTCTTTAAAAAATCATCTCAAAAATACATGGCTCTGCTCCTGCATAAAGCCTGCCTAATACTCAGGTCTTCCACTTTCTGTCACATTTCAATCCCTCACAGACTGCAAGATCCTAAGGCTCTTTTAACTCCTTCTCGGCTTCTATACCATATCCTTAAGCTACTGCTCAGGCTTTATTGCTTCTATTCCTCTTAACTCTCTCTCACAATCTATCTGCATCACTAACTTTCTGGCTGCTATTTTCCTAACTGAAACTAACATTCTATTCTGCATGTACTATGACAATCAATGTCACACAATGCACTACCTACATACTACTTTTTTGGACATTATCTGCATCTCATGTATGGTGAGAGTGACTATTATTGTCTGTAGTGTTTTAACTGTATAGAATTGCCTAGATGTGTAGTAATATATTGCAACATCTTGTAGCAGTTTGTTCTTTCAACTTATTTTTTTGTATAGTATTTCTAATGTAATTTTTATTGTAATGGATTACACTGTATTTGTATTGTACTGTATGTGGAGCTTTTCTCCCCGGGCCTCTGCTGAAAATGGGTTCCGTAGACCGAGTCAGACCACCCCAGTAAACAAATGTCAAATAAAATAAATAAATAATAAATTATTACAAAAACTGTAGGAAAATTAACCATCAGCAATATTTCATAGGAACTACAGTTTCAGCAAAACATGGAATATAAAATGAAGCCCGTAAAACCTAAATTTGGAAAATGTAGCATTTGCATCATTACATTACTGAACTCACATAACTATTTCTGTATTTTTTTCTGCATTATTTACTTCTAGTTTTAACTATATATTATTTTTTCCAGCGACCACATAGAAAGGTTGCTAAATAATAATTTTGCTTTTACCCTCTGCCAAGAGTTAAACCAGGATATACCAAGTATATACAATATTAGAAAATGAACAGAACAATTCATGTTTTAAAACTAAATGCTATTACACATAACATTTTATATGTATCTTATTTCATTTAAATATATCACATGACATTTAACATATCTGCTTGTAAATAAATGATTAACATGACTGGTACATTAAATGCTAAAATTGTATTAGTGCAAATCTGAGGTATGCCATGGATGATTTATAAAAGGACAATTTATTTATTTGTATCAGAGGTGTCCCTATTTGAATAAAATCAGTCATGGAAGACCAGAATGAAACTTTTCAATTCAGTCTGTGGAGACATCACAGATCTTCACAGCATCTTGTCAGCAGTAATGAAATGTAACCTTAGGAGACAGCAGTGAAATCTCAAACATAAGTCGTAGCATTTTATCAGATAGACAACTGGAGATGACAGATCCAAAATGTTACCCAAGTTAAACTTCCCTGTAGAAAGAAATGCGGTGTCAGTCTCAAAGCAACAGTAGGTACTGTACCTTGCCTGATGGGAGGCATTGCTTTAAAGACAGGGAAACAGGCAGATGGCAGCCACGATGTGGTAGTACTATGAAGTAAAAAGAGGTAATATATTAACAGTACCAGGAGAAACTGACAGGCACACTGCTGACTGACCCTGAACCAGTACCATGCAAATATCTACACAGAGCCATATCAAACAGGATGTCTGCCTCCATGACTGATCAATTGATTTTTTTTTTTTTTTTTATTATTATTATTTTGCTCTTGTGCACAATAAAACAATGGCCTATTTTTTGTGCAGTGAAGTGGCATGTCAGTTATTTTATAAATGTGAACACTGAATACAAAAGCAATCATAATTTATTTACTAAAAAGCCCATATATGATCGGGTCTATATTATGATATCGCACACTCAGAAGAGCGAATGACACATAATCAACCCCATGTAAGCAAAAGCTTACAACGTCGAAACCGCAGAACAGCAATTTTTTTCCAAGGGAAAAAAAATTGCTGTTTCGAAAAAAAAACTGTAAAACATTACATAATGTGGGGGGCTTTGCCCCCCTCACCTCCCACACCCCCCCTACTTAAATATACCAACTCCGAGATCGCACTACAGTGCTGAAAATGGCAAAGTAGCAAAAGCGGCCAAGCAAATTCTTTCCCACGGAAAGAAGTCACTGAAAAGCCACTTTGCTATTTTGCCTTTTCGCACTTTTCAGTTTGACAACGATGCCTTTGACAACCTGCGTCTGCGACAGCATAATAGGGAGCCATATGATCAGCACGCAGCCATTCAAACAGCTTTCATTTAAAAATTGTGTACATTGGCTTCATATCTTTAAACAAGTTCATAACATAACACAGGCCTGTAAAATGATGGGAATGATTTGAAGTGTGCATTTACTATGTCTAGGCACTGTCCATGAAGAATACAAATATGTGTGTATGACAAGAACATGCAACTGAGTAAAAAACTGTTCTGTTGAACTAGACACTTTAGAATGATGCATCTTAAATAAAAATAAAACCTGTAAAAAATATATCTGATTATTAAATGCCATCACCATACTATGACCCAGGCATAAACCACAGAATGGCATTATACGTAAGAGTAAGCCTGTGGTGCAAATGTTAATTACAAGCAGCATAGATGGATTCTAAATGCTTTTTAATAAGTATACTTTATTGAATTATTTTGTTTTTGTAACCAAATATGCTTGGAGGGAACTTAGTAAGAAAAGTGTACAAACAGGAGTATAATGAAAGCAAAGGCAGACAGAGGACTGACTGTTAAAATGGAGGGTAAGTCTCAGGGATCAGACAGTCTGCCTCACAAGGTCCTCTGAAATCTAGCCAACAGACAGTCTACCTCACAAGGTCCTCTGAAATCTAGCCAGTGTACTGGCTGACGCATTGTGGTGATCCTTAAAATATTTGTGTCCACAACATGTATGAGTGAGGGCTGCAAAGTGGCAAGTGTTATATAAGGGAAGTATTATACATTCAGGGAACTACAGACTTGTTGTTCTAGTAGTATAAATACATAATGTCATGGAGAGAATCCTAAGAGAAAAGCTGATTTTTTTTTAAGGCAGCAACCTCCCAGGACAGTGACTAATCAAGGTCTTTTGACCAAAATGAGGTGACATCTGAACCTGATCTAGATTTATGACTGACTTACAAAAGAACTTGACAAGATAAACAGATAGATATGGTCTGACTTGATTTCATCAAGACCTTTGACATGGTCCCACAAAACAGCTATCAGAATAGCTGCAGGCATTGGGAGTAAGAATTAGACTGAAGAAACGAATCACAGCATGGTGGAATGGTAAGATATGGAAAGTTGTTATTAGAGGGTAGAGGAATGACCTCTGGAATAAGCAAGGCTATTAGTGAAGTTTCACCCTGCTTAATCATAGCATGTTCATTTTGGACATATGTAAAGGGAAACACAAACAGCATCAAATGCTTCACTAATGGAACACAGATAGGTGCAGCATTAGAGGATGGATGAAGAGCCTAAAGAAGGACTAAGAAAGTCTGACCAAATAGGTACAAAGATCGCAAATAAGGTCCAAGACAGACAAATGCATGGGTCTATATCTGAGCCACAACAACCCTGCTTGAATAGCAGGTGGGGAGTATTGGCCTGATGTCAAACAGGACAAAATAGATTTGAAGTGTTTATCTTACCTGGAATAGCTCACAACGAATGTTATGGAATCAAGTAACAGAATGCTTTGGTGTATACTCAGGTAGTCTTTAAAAGGAAAAAAAGGTAAGATGCAGTGCTGTTCAAGCTGTACTTTGAAGTACTGTATGCATTTCTGGAGGACATACAGACACATGATCATCAAGGTATTGGAAGCTATCCTGAGAAAAGCCATGTAAGGGCTGTGTTGGATGTCAGGGGGGACATATGATCAGAGACAATAAGGAGCCCTTCTCACAAAATGCAAGAAGAAACAGGGGTACATGATATGGGTGTACAATGTCAAGTTGGGGAAATATGAAAGGGTCAATCTGAATAGGGATGAGAACGGAACGACATACAGCAGAATTCATGGATAACTACTCCCTGGATCTCTGAAAGTTCTTAATTGCAGAAGGTAGTTGACCCATTGAATGAACTGCCAGAATGTGTGGTTTAGAAGGAATCAATGGATGCATTTTAGAGGTACATGGCAAAAAGCGGAAGAGGCAGGAAGAAAATGAAGTAAAGGTAGCTAGGTACGTCTACTGAAGTGACTGTCAAAACAAATGAATGGTCTTGTTTTGCATTCATGCAAATGTAATGCAGTGTAATTACAGGAAAGCATATTCGTTATTGTGCCACTATACCTAAAAAAAACAGCCTGATAGAAAGCAACAATGTAACAAAATGAGTACAAAGCCATGTCATTAACAGTACATACAGCTCTGTAAGGAAAAAGTGAACAACAGAAACTGTTAACAAAGTAGTATAACAAAGCTCTGCTAATGTATCACTGCATGTTTCACTTCAAATCTGCAAGTTTCTCTTAAAACATATTTATAGCATGTCCTCTCACCATACCTCACAACCACTTAGAGCAAGAAATCTAGACAAAGCCATCAATAATGGGGGGGACAAAGGCCAAAAAATAGGGGCACTTTAAATATTCCTCTTACAAACTTAGAAAATTGATAGAATAACAGGTTTTGCATTAGCATGAATATTCTGGAGGGTATGACGTCTGAAACTCAAATGTCTGTCATTATTTTTTTACTTTAACCCTCAATGATTTGTCAATGATTTTCCAGAAAACCACAATTATATTAGAAATGGGGACCAAAAATATGAGGCAAAAATCTGGAATTCTCTGAAATCTGTACAGTTGAGAGGTATGCCTATCACCTGTGGTCTTTGAAAAGCCTTTGGAAATGTATTTTTTTCTCATCTTGTATTCCTTCCTTGAAACCTTTGATTCATTTTCGATCACATCCACATGTATGCAGTTTGCCTATCCCATCTAGCAGTTACATGGCACTGCAGCCCAGAAATCAACTCCAACACTGGAGATCACCTCAAAATCTCTGACTTAGTGGATCATCTGGATCAAACACAGATCAGCAAACTAGAGTCCTAAAATCTCATCATTGCACCAAAACAGAGCTGACAGGCAATTGTTAGATCAGGAAGTAACTGGTTACAAGTCTAGAAATGCATTTTATAGCTGCTGCCTGGCACCAGTTTGCTCCTCCTTATACTTGCATTGATTCCTCAATTTTACTTCTCTTTCCTTAAATATTCAGCAGAGTACCTTAAGGCATGTTTTGCATTAGTATGACAGGAACAAGACAAGATTTAGGCCCCTAAAAAAAGGTAGAATTATATCTCACCTGAATATGTAGTCTTTCCTCCTGCACCACCTTACTCAGGTAGTCTTAAAAGTAACCATAACCCAACTTCTGCCGCTAACCCTAACCCTACACATTAAGTTACTAAAAACCCTTTCTCTAACAGAACTAGTACAGAAGACAAAAGGACACAGAACACACACACAATACAAAACATGCCCAGAAATGAAACTATCCCATTACCTAAACCTTACTCTAAACCTAACCTGCTAATACTTGCATAAACAGATCAATTGTTATTTGACTGTCTTGCAAATCTTCTGAACCACCACTTTTTCATTCAAACATTAATTTTCCTACACACTCCTAGTTACCTTCGCTATATAAACTTAAATTAATCCCTTTGTAATTAGCACAAATGAGCAAATATAGCTGCTAAATTGAGCATTTGGGATTTGTCTTAACCATTCCAGTCTATTTATTTATTTATTTTTTATTTTATTTTATTTTTTTATCTATTAATGTTTGTCTACTGGGCCTAAAAGACTGTTTTCCAGTGAATGCCTGGGGAGAAAAGCTCCAGATACATATACATATATTGCATATCACTATATATATATTAACATACAAATTTAAGACAATAGAAACTCTTATAGTTCATAATGTAGGGTATGAAATATAATACAGTTAGGACAAAATGAATACTTAAAATTCAAAATTCAAGGTTACAAAATGATAAAATACATTCTGTAAATAGACCATTAAACATTACTGGCAGTGTTCGAAAAAGAACATGTACATATGGGAAAATACATTAGCAGAAATTATCATTATTATTAGTACTAATAAGACCAGAAATCCAGTTAGACAGCAAGAGGTTCTCCCATTCGATTCTCAGTTGGAGCACCTTCTGTGTGGAGTCTGCATGTCCTCCCCATGGTTGAGTGGAGTTCGAAAGACATGAATAAATGGGCATGCCTTCGTTTAAGGTTGGGCATTGGTCTGGCACCTTGGCACCATAAAAATCTACTGCCAATCATTAGCAGACCGGAGTTCCGCTGTGGCGTCCCCTAACTGGGAAAAGCCGAAAGAAGAAGAAGTAATTAACAGATGTGAGAGGACAAAGGATAGCAAGAGATTAGCCAGGAGTAGAGCAGGAGCTGAGCCAAGTTTATAAGAGGAATTATTTTAGAGTAGCTTTGAATGTTTGAAGGATAGTAATAGATCTGATGGGCTGGGGGATGGAATTCCATTGTTTTGCTAAGTGTGGGAGTAAATTTACTAAGTTTGTAGATTGATGTTTGCTGTTAGCACAGAGATATCTCTTGAGATGGAAGTAAGGGAGGATGTTGTTGATGGAAAGGCAAGCAGAGGATTGATAAATGGTGTTATTTGCAGTAATTAGCTGTCTGTAGGTGAGGTGTTTGGGAGTTCAAGCCATTTTAATGACTGGAATGCAGTGCTGTTGTCAGAGATGTGTGCTGAGCTATTGGTGAACTTTGCTATTTTATTATAGAATATTTTGAGTTTTAATTTAATGTGGTTTACAGATCTGTGAAGACTGGATCTCCATATAGAAGTGAGAGAAGGAGACGTGGCAGAGAGGGTAAATTTTGTTTTTGAATTTAGGAAGTGTTTGTGTAGATAAAACATATTGGTTTTGCATGAGTTGTTTGACATTTTTTTGGATCTGAAGATTGAATTTGAGACTGTCATTGTCATCCCTAGAAGTTTTGTATGGGAGACTACTTCTATTTCCATCTTATTCAGTGAGTAGCTTTTGACGTTCTGTTCAATATGACAGTGGGTTTTTGAGGAAAAGACAAGAAGCTTTTTTTAGTGTTATGAAGAAAAAGGGCAATGGAAAGTCGTGATTCAATTAAGGTGAAGGATTCTTGAGTTATGTATTGGAAGTGTGTCAGATTATTAGAGGAGCATATAAGTGTAGAGCCATCTGCATACTGGATGACAGAAACTTGCCAGGAGACATGGTGGAGATTACTAATTAAGATATCAAAAAGGAAGGGTCCAAGGATGGAACCTTGAGGGGCTCCTGGAACTGGGCTCTTTAGAAATGGGAAGGAGCAAACTACATAGGAAAAAATGGGAGTTGTGGGAACAATATATGCAGAACAGTAACAAGGTTTAAGAGGCAGGATTTCAATGAGCTATATAATGCTTAACTGGCAATGACTGGATGATTTATAAGTGATATATAATGGTTACAACTATAGTTGTTTCAATGTTGTCTCTATGTAAACTGTTTGCAACTAAAATGATATAATTTTGTATGTTTTTCATTTATATAACTATAAGATTGCCTTTGTCATATGTGTAAATTTAATAAAGATATTTGGGGAAAAAAGTAAGGGAAAATAAAGCCCTGTCACTTTACTGACTGCGGTCTATCAGATAAATAACTATGGAAGCATTTTAGTGCAGGAGTGATAGAGTAGTTCTAAATTAATAACACTAATAGGCATTATTTTATGGTGTTTAGTATACTGAATAATTTTATCTAATGTGTCTACACTGCTGAAAGTTGTAGATAATACATGCATGCATACATACATATTTCAAGCCCAGGTATTAATGCCCTTATAGCCTGCTAATATACCAAAAATATTGTTCCCCTAAGTGTCCAGACTGTTCTTAAAAATATCTGAACTAGTGATTGCTTTAATGTAGTTTGGTAATCTGTTTTAGAACTTTAACATGGTTGCCTAGCATTATTTGGAGTAATAGCCAGTTTGAGTCAGTGTGGGAGACAACATTGCTTTCTTGCCAATACTGCGTGAGATAAGTTGGAGTCCTTCCTAATTAATGCAAGTGATTCTCCTTCTAGCCTTTTTTCCTGCTCTATTATCTATAAATAAATGGAATGTTTTGCATATCTTGGGAGATATCCAAAAGCAAAGTTTCAGTTAAAGCTAATACCTCTGTTTTGTATTAAGAGTTCCAAAATTGTGGCTGTGACTATTTGATATTTAAAGTGTCCGTATTTGCATAGGGTCTATATCATATGAGCAAATCGCATAAATTGTGATATCGAATGTACTGGACCTTGAAGTGCTTTTTCTGAGATCACGGTACAGTGAAGAATGGGATATTTGCCTCTTTCCTCACTGTAGTGTGATCTCAGAGTTGGAATATATATTTAGGGGGTGGGGGGCAGCCCCCCACAATTTGAAGTTCGAGGTCTGGTACGTTCGATATTATGAGAGTTCCCAATTTGTGCGATTCACTCATATGTTATAGATCCATTTGCATATCCAATTCAGAGTTGATTGTGAAAGTTTTTGCTTGGGAGTTGAGAAGTGGTAGGGTCAAAATTAACATGAATATCATCTGCCAGTAGTAGGAGTAAGATTATAAGCAGTAAGGTAATACAAGTATCAGTTGTTTTAAGATCTTCAAAAATGGAAGTTGTGATAATGTAGTTTATTATTATTAGAAATTATCTCTTTTGTAGGTGATAGAAAACCTTTGGTGGTTTGGTCCACCCAGAGAAAATTTTAAGGGCAATTGGTGAATAGAGTTGGGTTCTGCTGTTCATTAAAGTTGCATGGTTTAGCTTGATATTGTTCGATATATAAACAAATCTCAGTGGTACCAGTATAAACTTTATATGGTGAGTAAGGAGTGGGTCATTGTTGAGGAGGGTGTGCAGTAGGAAATATAGTATTTGCTTTGCATTATACTTATTTTGATGGGTTTTATTGTCTTGCAAGAGAAACTGATTTGTATGTGTGTGATCTGTAAAATAATATTGTTCTAAACATATTTAAGTTTCATTGGTATGATATTGTTATTATTTTAAGGCTTCATTTTAAGTTTTATTTGTAGTATGAACTGTTATAAGTATGAAAATCAATAGCTATGAGTTTCCCTATATTATACAATTCAGTTTATAATTTTACTTTTAAATAATCAAAATTGACATTTAAATCAAATAAAAGCGACAACATGATGTAGCAGCTGCCAAAGGAAGCAAAAAATGAAAAAATGAAGAGGGCTTGCCAGAAAGCAAGAATAGTTCCAATAAAAACTTTTATTTAATTCATTAAGCGCTTTTGTCCCTTCACTTCTAGGATTTCATCAAAATGAAATATCATTCAAAAAACTTCTATTTATATACATTCCTTAGTAATCAATCGATATAATTTGGAATGTAACAGTAGTAAATTATTTATTTATGGTAACAGCATTATGGGCTCATCCGATGTGTTTAATCTTCATGACTCAACTGACTCATCTGACTTCATGATTCAACTTTAAATGGGGTTATTTTTCAGACTGAGGTGCTCTAATATTCTAAATAAGCCTTCTGAGCAGATGGATATGGGGTCTTTAAAAGATTTAATTTATGATTTAGAAAATAAATGTCTGAAACTGAAAACTCTTCTGTTAGACAGCACTTACCTCAAAGAATTTATTAAAGGGGTGTGGCCAAGATAGTGAGCAGTTAACAGCATTGTTTTTTAGCTCTGCTTTACTTTAACATCACTGATATGATTTTTACTAAAAAATTGAAATGGAACATTTCAAAGCTTGATGGATTTATAATTGAACATCTGCTGAAAGATTTACTACAAAAATAACAGGTTTAAACTCTTAATTGCTTTTTCTTTTCAGGAAAACTAGAAAGAACTAATTGTCTCAGAATGAGCCACTCTAAGGCAGGACAGTACTACAGAAAAAGACATACAGGTTATACTAAGTAACATCAGTGAGTTATCTGTAAAGATCAATAAATTAGAAAGCAAAATGGACAATTTTAAAGAGGAATGTAAAAAACAGGTTGAAGTACTCAGTGAATCTCTTAAACAGTAATCATCATAAATCTTGAGTATAGAAGAGGTAATGTCTGATTTTGATGGAAAATTACTTGAAAACTCTAAACTTTTTATTTTATTAAAAGTTAAATGTTGTTATGATGAAACTTATGTAAGGTGGCACAATTTCTCATATTTTGGCATATTTGAATAATGTACTATAAAATATAATACAAGATGCAACAAATGATGCTAAAGAGGCATGTTAAGTTACATTCTGGGTACATAAAATGGACCAGTAGTGTGCTACTGATGGTATACTTGATGTGCAACAGTACCCAGGAAAGACAGGCTATGTTATAAACAAAGTATAAAAAATATAGCTTTTTAGATACATAAAAGTTACTATTAGAATGATATCAAATAATTAGAGTAACATTCACACTTTTACAAGATAAACCTGGATCACATATAACTGTCTTTCTTTTAATGCAAGTTTATATGCTATGTCTCCTTTAAAAAATGACAGCCTGCCTTATAGTAAATAGCTCATACAAATAGTTCTTGCTGAATCATTGAATGTTTTTATTTGATTGCAATGGCTTTTTAGTGACTGGGATACTTTGAGATGCTTTTTGCTGGTTTTTTTCCTGGTTTGGAATAGTTTGAGGGATTGATGTGTGGTGTGGAGGTGGCTTGAATTCACTTGTAAGCATTTTTGTATGAATTGTAACTTATGGATTGTTGATTTTCAAGCTCTTATAATGAAAATTAGCTTGGAACAATTTAGAGTCATGAGCACTTTTGTGATGCTTTGGGAGTTCTGAAAATTGTAAGAACTGTCCAGATGACTTTTTCTTGTATAAAAGTAAATAATCAAAATATTTTGAATCATATGCTAAGATGTCAAAGAATACAAGTTAGATAATAAGCAAAAGACAGTGAATTGCATTCTAACCCACTGTCAGTTATTACATAGTTCTGAATACTTGCCATTGATAGTATACTTGACATGCAATAGCACCCAGAAAAGTTATGCTATGTTATAAATGGTTTACTATTGAAACCTTAAAATTGCATCTGTCGATTGGCTTCAATCTTGGAAATTACAACAGCGAACAAGCAGGAAATTTGCAACTGAATACATTAACTCCCATAGTTCGATGTATTTGACATAGCAGGAGGTGACCTCAGTCACCCAAGCTATGCGCTGTTAAGTAGTGTGACACTCTAGAGTCAACAGTGCATCACTTTTACTATTTTGAAGTGGGGCAAGCCTGCCTGCACCCCCCACAGCCCTTGCAAATTTTATATATATATATATATATATATATATATATATATATATATATATATATATATATATATACCAACTCCGAGATTGCACTACAGTGAGGAAATGGGTTAATTCCCTGTTCCTCACTGAACCGTGATCTCCACTCAAAATTCCGAATGCAAATACTCAAACTGCACTACCCATGTGATGTAGTGTGGTTGATATATTTGGGTTTGCAAAACTGCCTCTTGGAAAACTGCAAAGTCAAAATTGTCACTCTCAATTGACTGCAGTTCGCAAATCTAATTGTAAACCATTATAAACATTGTATAAAAATATTGTTTTTTACATATATAAAAATTATTATCAGAATGTTATCAAATAATTAGACTATCATTCACACTTTTACAAGTTAAACCTGGATCACACATAACTGTCTTTCTTTTAATGCGAGTTTATATACTATGTCTCCTTTAAAAACTGTCAGCCTGCCTTATATTAAATATCTCATACAAATAGTTCTTGCTGAATCATTGAATGTTTTTATTTGATTGCAATGGCTTTTTAGTGACTGGGATACTTTGAGATGTTTTTTGTTGTTTTTTTTTCCTGGTTTGGAATAGTTTGAGGGATTGATGTGTGGTGTGGAGGTGGCTTGGATTCACTTGTAAGCATTTTTGTATGAATTATAACTTATGGATTGTTGATTTTCAAGCTCTTATAATGAAAATTAGCTGGGAACAATTTAGAGTCATGAGCACTTTTGTGATGCTTTGGGAGTTCTGAAAATTGTAAGAACTGTCCAGATGACTTTTTCCTGTATAAAAGTAAATAATCAAAATATTTTGAATCATGTGCTAAGATGTCAAAGAATACAAGTTAGATAATAAGCAAAAGACAGTGAATTGCATTCTAAACCACTGTCAGTTATTACATAGTTCTGAATACTTGCTACTGATAGTATACTTGACATGCAATAGCACCCAGAAAAGTTATGCTATGTTATAAATGGTTTACTATTGAAACCTTAAAATTGCATCTGTCGATTGGCTTCAATCTTGGAAATTACAACAGTGAACAAGCAGGAATCTTGCAACTGAATATATTAACTCCCATAGTTCGATGTATTTGACATAGCAGGAGGTTACATCAGTCACCCAAGCTATGCGCTGTTAAGTAGTGTGACAATCTATAGCCAACAGTGCATCACTTTTACTATTTTGAAGTGGGGCAAGCCTGCCTGCACCCCCCACACCCCTTGCAAATTATATATATATATATATATATATATATATATATATATATATATATATATATATATATATACCAACTCTGAGATTGCACTACAGTGAGGAAATGGGTTAATTCCCTAATCCTCACTGAACCGTGATCTCCACTCAAAATTCCGAACGCAAATACTCAAACTACACTACCCATGTGATGTAGTGTGGTTGATATATTTGGGTTTGCAAAATTGCCTCTTGGAAAACTGCAAGTCGAAATTGTCACTCTCAATTGACTGCAGTTTGCAAATCTAATTGTAAACCATTATAAACATTGTATAAAAATATTGGTTTTTACATATATAAAAATTATTATCAGAATGTTATCAAATAATTAGACTATCATTCACACTTTTACAAGTTAAACCTGGATCACACATAACTGTCTTTCTTTTAATGCAAGTTTATATGCTATGTCTCCTTTAAAAAAATGACGATCTGCTTTACATTAAACATCTCATACAAATATTGCTTACTGAATTATTGAATATTATTTCTTTAAGTACCATATCTTTTTAGTGGTTAACGTACTTTAAAATGGTTGTTGTTTCTTTAGTGGTTTAGAAGGGTTTGAGAGATTGATGTAAAATGTAGAGGGGGCTTGGATTCACTCATGAATGTTTTTTTTGTGAATTGTAGCTGATAAACTGTTCACGTGCAAGTCCTTGTCATGAGGACCAGCTTGAAGCAGCTTAACTAGAGTCATGAGCACTTTTGTGATCCTTTGGGAGTTCTGAAAATTCTAAAAATTGTCCAGGTTATTTCTTCCTGTCTAAAAGTAAATAATCAAAATATTTTGAATCATATGCTAAGATGTCAATGAATACAAGTTAGATAATAAGCAAAAGACAGTGAACTGCATTCTAAATCACTGTCAGTTATTAAATTGTTCTGAATGCTTGCAGTATATCAAAAGGATAGTTTATATACTACTCTATAGTGTGATAATTCTGATAAGAAATTTAGGGTTGTGTTTCTCTGTTATTCTCTCTTTTTAATGATAAAAAAGTAATATTTCAGAACAATTTATTATGGAAAGTTTGAATATTAAAAGGAAAGATTTCAGATGTTTGTTCAGATACTATTAGACATAAAATTTAAGGAAAAATTATGACTGATTCTAACAGTAGCACTAGATTAAAGAATATTGAATATATAAGAGTAAAAATTAATGTTCTATTATATGATGCACTACACTAGGATTATAACTAAAATATAAAATATATAAAAACCACATAGCATACAAACAGAAATAGAAAGAGATTAACATTAAGTAAATATGTATATAGTTAAAGAATACAAATATGTTTGCAAGGGTAGGAGGTTGACACAGTTAAGCTATTTACCTTATAGGCGCAATGTGCAGGGTTTGATTCTCACATGGGGTAATTGACTGGGCTGGAATGGCCCACAACGATAGTCAGCCTGATATTAATTTATGAACTTATGATGCTATGAACAACTTTACACATAGCAAAGACAATAAAACATATAAAATAATCTGGCCTATAAATTAATAAATATGAAAATAACAATTGATTTCCTCTCTATAGTAGACCAGGGAGATAACGTGAGGTACAGGGAAAGATGATTGTAGAGATATTCAGTTTGGTCAACTTAAGATTCTGAACACCTGTTTAACTTTTCTTATTCATAATAACTCAGTGATACGCTTGTTTTTAAGATGATGCATACTAAAAATATGAGACACATTAATATGAATCAGAAGCATGGGCTAAGCATTATTGGTCTAACAGAGAGTTTGAGAGGTAGTTTGTTCGTCTTTTTCAACAAACTAGGAATACACTATTCCATGGTAGAATGGTTTAGGGTTATATCATTAGGTATTTTTTTTTTATTTGTTTCAAACGTTTTGTCCTTAGCTGAAGATTTTGTATTGTTATATATAAAGTGTATAATAAGTTCAGTACATAAATGTGATTTCATTATACATGTTTTTTCCTCTCTTATTTAAATGTCTGATTTTAAATGCATATCTAAATATATATGCATATATATTTTAAATTGCATAATCCAGCAAAAAGAAGGGGAGTCTGCTCAAATAATTGCAATTATATAAAGCTCAAATATTATTTCCACAGGAAATACATTTAATTAATAAATATGTAAATAAACTTTCTTTAAAGAATTATTTGGTTTTAGCAGGTTCTAACTTTTGAGCTAAAAGAAGAGGAACCCTCATTTTATGACAGAACTCACCAGTAATGCCTAAAGTAAAAGATACCTATGTTGATAAAAATGGTATGTTATGCATGGCTATAATTAAGTGGAACAGAAAACTATATACATTGGTTAACTCTTATTGGATTCCAGGGGTTGAAGCTAAAGATTCAAAAAATTGGATTCCAGGGGTTGAAGCTAAAGATTCAAAAAAATTATTTAAACACTATAGCCTATTACATGAAAGGTGAAGTCATAACGGCTGGTGATTTTAATTGCATTTTATCAGACAAAGATTTCACTGTCAATAGAAAGCTGAGAATCACATCTTCAGCCAAACACTTAACTAATTTTGTATAGCTAATTAATTTAAAGGATATATATGAGCTAAGGAAAACAAACTCACTTCAATTTACCCATTTTTCATATAGATATGGAACATAAACAAATATTGATAAAATATTTGTCTCAAACAATCTATCACATATCAAAAAATTGTCAATAGTTTCATGGCCATTATCAGATCATAATGCTATAATCTATAACATTATTTTAAAAACTGACAATTTAATACATTACAGGAGATTACCAGCATGCATTATTAAAACTTACCCAGTGGATACCTCAAAATTGCAGCTGAATCTATAGCCTTCCCAGTATCAATCCTTATAAATATATCCATTCTCAAAAACAAGGTCCCTCAATTGCGGAAAATTTCCCATGTAATCCCATTTCATAAAGGGGGACCTTCCACAGAACTGACAAACTATTGGCCAATTGCTATTATTTCACCTCTTTCTAAGCTACTTGAAAGGTGTATTCATCTCCAGGTTATGAAATTCTTACTAACAAATAACCTACTCACAAACACTCAGCATGGATTTCGCCCATTACATAGTACCACTACAGCTCTTATCCTTCACTAATACCGTAAACCATCACAGGAATAACAACAACTTTGTATCTGCCATCTTTGTAGACCTATCAAAAGCTTTTAATATGGTCTCCCATTCCAAACTAATAGATGTACTAACTGAACTATCCTTCTCACCATCTGCCACAGCATGCTTTCAGAACTATTTATCTGGCCATCAACAATTGGTTCTATGGCAGGGTGACCTATCTCCATGCCTTTCTTTATCCAGTGGTGTCCCCCAATGATCTATCTTGGGCCATCTCATTTTCCTCCTCTTTACTAATAATCTACACACAGCTACTCCACATGGTTCTATAATACAGCATGCAGATGATTAAACACTGATCTGTGCTGCCACTTCTCTATCAACTCTTCATTCTCAAACACAGGAATATTTCACTTCTGTTGAAACATGGTTAGGCAATCTCCATCTAATCCTGAACCCAAACAAAATTAAATTATTACTCTTCCAACCTAACAAGACATCTATCTCATGCCCAACATTTAACATAACAGCCAAAGACAATACTGTGATCTCCCTGAGAGCCCATAAAAAGCTTATTGAGGTGGAAATACACAGTACCCTAAAATTTGACCTGCATGTCTTCCTAACTATAAAAAAGTCCATAAGAAACTTGGAAGTCTATATAGGCACAAAAGGTTACTGACCACAATGGTCAAAATTACATTAGCACAAACCCATCTGCTGTCCACTCTACTATATGCCTCTCCAATTTTAACTAATCTAAGGAAAACTGACTTATCTAAGCTAGAAGCATGTTATAATAAAATTGCTAAGTTTACATCTGACTGCCCATACAGAACACATCATTGTACAGCTTTAAGGATACTAGACTGGCTTGAGCTTCCCAACATTATTCTTTACAACCAACTCTCTCTAACTCACAAAATTGTAACACAACCAACTAGAACCCCTGCACTACAAAATCTCATCCTTCCTTACAGTTCCAGCAGACCACATCACTCTAACAGTAAGAGCTTACTCACTGTCTCCAAGGCCAATAACATTGCAGGAGAATATTTATTTTGCAACTATATATCTTGTATATGGAACTCCCTTCCTAAATCCATTCTCTCAATATAATCCACTTCCCACTTTAAGCCATCACTTAAAGCTTATCTAAAAAATAAGTGGCTGTGTTCCTGTACTAACCCCTCATGAGTGCTCTGATACATCACTGTATACCCAAAACATATCCAACTTCTCCCCCAGTGTTTAATCATTTGTTCCTACCGACCTGTCTTAACCTTATATCTTGACATAAGTCATACCTACAAATAGTACTAGCTATGTTCAAAGCCTAGGTTTTGTTGTCAAAATGTAACAAATTTGTAGGTTCTTATGCATATTACATTTTGTTTACTTTATATTTTATGGATTATTGTAATGTGTGCATGAAAATTTACTGTTACTCATGGAGCTTTTCTCCCTGGGCCACCAGTGAAAAAGGACCTGTGTCCATTTGGACTTTCCCAGTAAACAAATGCTAAGTAAAATAAAAATAAATAAAATAAAATAAAAGGATTCAAGGAGATGTATGATAAAGAAATCAAACATTTCCTAGAAATAAACATGCGTGGTGAAGTATCTGACATTGTCCTGTGGCATTCATTAAACGCTTACTTAAATGGAAGAGTTACAAGCTAGTATATTAGTAAAGCAAGAGAATGGAACAAATGCACTACAGGCCAAACTAGACACATTAAAGTTACATCTAAAACCAAATGACATTATGGTGGGAGATTGGCTTAGGTGGTGGGAGATTGGCTTAATGGTTAAGGTGTTTGCCTTATACACCCAAAGTGCAGGGTTTGATTCTCACATGGGGTAATTGGCTAGGCTTAAAATGGTCCATAAGGAGAGTTGGCCTAGTAATAATCTATATGTGAACCTATATAATTGGATGGGAGATAGGAAATTCACCCCGGGAATCATTTTTGTGGCTCTGCTTGACAGGGGCACAGGAAAATAATTTTCTTGGGTGGCAAAAGCCAGGGTACTGTTTGGCTAGGCTTATATAGGCCCTAGGGCCAATAGCCTAGTACCTACCTATAAACCTATTATCAGTCACTCTGAGCTTAAAATACAAAATATGTTGAAATTCTAAATCATAAAGTTTCAATAAACCTGGAAAAACTTAAACTTCAGGCTTATTTAGTAAACCCTCAAAGCTTGCATAAACTTGCTCTTACATCAAAGGAAATGAATGAGCTAAATCATATCAAAGCAATTCCAACACCTATAAACAATAAAAAAGATATTAAAGGTATTTTTAAGGGCTTTAAAATATTTTATAAAAATATAAATAATAATACAAATAACCTAGATAATGATGATATAGTTGATGATACTTTTCTAAGGGAAAATATAAATAATAAAACAAGTGAACAAATAAAAAAATATTGATAGACCATTCACTTTAACAGAAATAAAAGATCAAATTAAAAAGTTAAAATATAATAAAATGCTGGGCTTAGATGGTCTTATACCAGAACTATATAAAATACTACTGGATGATGCAGTTTAAATATTAGATAAGGTCCATAGAGAAATAAAATCAGCTTCTGTGTCATGTAAATATTCCCATATATGACCTATTTTAAAACAAGATAAGGATCCTACAAAGCGCTCATCATACAGACTCATTTCACTTTTAAATGTGGACTATAAGACGTTCATGTCCATTTTAGCTAACAGAATTAATCTACTTATGCCTAAACTAATTAACAATGTTCAGACTGGGTTTATTTTAAATAGACAGGTACAGGATAATATAATAAGAATGTATACATTAACAGACTATGCAAATAAAAATAAAAAAGAACTTTCTGTTTATAGTATTGATTTAGATAAGGCTTTTAACTCAGTTAATTGGTCAAACCTGTTTAAAACACTTTAAATGTATAATTTCTCACCTGAGCTAATTGCATTAATTTTTAAATTGCATAATAACTCTTGTACTTATGATAAAATAGGTTATTTTCTTTCTAATTCCTTTGAATTACAAAACAGCACAAAACATGGCTGTCCATTATCAGCTTTACTTTTTTCATTAGCTGTAGAACACTTTGCTAACTGTATTAGATCCAATAAGAACATTAATGGTATCAAAATAAAAGAAGATTTTGAACTAAAGATTCAGCTCTTTGCTGATGATATTTTACTGACAATAAGAAATATAGAAAATTCATTACACTGTATTAGTTCTATGACTCAGTCCGAAGAAATCTCAAATATAAGATTTAATCATAATAAAAGAATCACATTATTAATTAATAAAAATAAAATAAAACAATCATACAAAAATATTCTAACTTCAATTAGAATAGAAATCAAATGAAATACCTTGGTATAACCATTGTGTCTAATAGTAAAGAAGTGCTACAAACAAACTTTCAACTGTTTGTTGATAAAATTTTAAGTTTAATCACAAATTGGAACAAATTCTCCTTTACAGTGGAAAATGATTAATACTTATTTAGATGGTAATTCTCCTTAAAATGTTGTCTTTAGTAATAGCTCCACTAAATAATTTTATGAAGAAGATAAATAATATTCTACTTACATTTTTGGCATCCTAATAAACCAAGAGTTTCCTTTGATTGGCACAGAAAAGGTTGGGATAACGATGGAATGGAATAGAATTCCCTGATATTCAATTGTATGCTACTTCAACAATTGTAAGAGTTATAGCATTGTGGATAAATTAATCTTATGATTCAAAGTGGAAACAAATACATCAACAAATATTATTACTAAAAAATAAATATATCACAACCAGTTATAAACAAATAGTCCCTAATAATTTTATCTGGTTATTAAAAGATTTTTGTGTAAATGGAATTATACCTTCTTCTCAAATTCCCTATTTAAATAACATGATTTCCTGTTTCCAAAAGTTCACATATTTTAAACATTATATTAATATTTTCTGTTTTTAATTGTATATACAAATGACTGCTTAGAAACTCTTAACTTCAGTAAAATGCTAGCATTGAATCAAGGTAACTTAAATTATTGGCATCAATTCTTAAGTGGTACTGATATATATATATATATATATATATATATATATATATATATATATATATATATATATATATATATTGTTGAAAATTTAAGGTCCAAATATAATCACAATTCTGAGAATTGGTTAATTTTACAAATATTTAGAGACTCTGTGAACACAGAGGTAAACATGATATTTAACCTAGATAAGAAATCATTCCACAAATTATTGGAATTCTTAATAAATATCAATAATAATGCAATGAAAAATAAATCATATTTGTCACAAATTTATACAATTCTTAAGTTATATTTCACATATTTAGGCAATTCCTATTGGAACTATTCCTCAAAAATTAGTAATGAAGACTTCTCTGAAGAATACAAGAAAATAATATTAAAATATACAGATAAAACCACAACTTCATTATACTGGAAAATTTTCACTTTGAAATTCTTATACAGGGATTTTGTCACTCCTAACAAAATTACAATTATTTATACATCAAATATAATTAAATTATTGAGATATAATTCTAAAATAATAGCTGATTGAATGCATATGGTATATGAATGTGAAGTCATCTCCCCTTTTTGGAAAGAAGGTAATCACTTCATTCAAACTCTATGGTCAGATAGAGTTAAGATATCTAAATTTTTAGTTTTATGTAATGCTCTGATTCCTGAGATAACACCAAAAATCCAAGTGTCTCTTTTTTGGTCTATTCTTGCTATAGCTAGAAAAGTGATTACTAAAATTGGAAAAGTAAAGTTACCCCCATCTAGTGTTGATTTTATTAGTATGACAAACATTGTTTGCAGTAGTGAATTGTATACTATAAAGATGAGAACTTTTATTACACATTCATATAAATATTGGCTTAAACTTAAAGACTTGCTTGAAAATATTAATTGTTGATATGTATAACTTTGATATATTGATCAGCTGTGGACCTATGTAAATAGTTATTTGCTTGTTTTATAATTTATTTATCTATTGTTTTAAAACCAAATAAGAATTAAAAAAAATATTAAGTGACACATTATTCCTCAAGGTATTCATGTATATAAATTCCCTAATGGGTTGGAGTACAGTTATAAATGTTTTGAGGAATTTGCATCTCTTCTTGACTGACATGGAAAATAATTAGCTGAGTAATTGATTAAACACAATAATGTTAAGTTAAAAAGTTATTAAATATAGCCGATGTCTTGAATTCACAAATTCAGAACACTCTGTTGTTTGATATATATAAAATGATGTACAATAATAATTTTAAAAGGGATGACCATAAGTGTGATGATGTTGTCAAACATAAAAGATAAATGCTGTAGAGGGATTTGAAACAACCTACAGATAAAACTGCTTATCATTTGAAAGCTAAAAGGGGAAAGAAGTTGAATCTAAACTATAGGGAGGAAACTAGGGAAGGCAATGGCTAGAATGGTTCAAATTATGGTGATGATATTGATGTGACAAATCATAACAAATTTAATTTTGGTGGTTCAGATGAAAATGATACAGTTGAGTTCCTCCCTTAAGAGATCAGAAAATTTAGGCAATCTAACTGGATTTAGTAGAAATTATACTTATAATGATGTGGATTTCCCCAGTGATTAGAAAGCAAAAAAAAAAACAGGGAAAGGTAAAGAGGAAGGAGAAGAGATGAAAATGAAGGGTTCACCCTAATGGGATCATACATTCCTTTAGGAGGTATAATATTTTAAATATAGTAATGTGTGGATTACTGCAGAACATTTTTCCATCTTTGAAAAGGTTTGAAATGTATACATTTGAAATGCTTTGATATTATTGGTACCCTGGTGGAATAAAAATTGTTTACCAGAAAATTAAATTTGAAAAAAAAAAGGCTTTTCAATCCCACCCCCTTGCATCCAGTTATATAAGCATTTGAACATACTTGTATACAGGAAATATATACATTAGCTACTGGTAAAATTTAAAGAGGATTTACAATTTGACTATTAAAGAAAGAGATACCCTGGGTGGTTTAATTCATGAAAAAATATCTGACTCATAAAACCAGACAAATGAGGGGAAACAATACTTTTTGACACCATTAATTATTATTGTGCAATGTTTCAAATACTTCAAGACAGTAGTTCCTATATTTCTTCTTCTATTAATGAAGTAAATAGTCCCCCGGATTCACAAATCCTCCATGTAAGTCTTAATAAGTCTTACTCGGAGGCTGCAGTTGAACGGTATGAAGTCAGCGTGCCATCAATATTCATGAGGGCATGCTGACTCAACCGTAAGTCTTACATGGACCATGTAGGAAAGCAGGGGGCTTGTCCGACTGTCGAGCAGTCTAAATGTCCACGCCCCTGCAAGGGTTGGAAAAGTAAAATGAAAACACACAAGATCGAGTCCGCTCAAATGTCCTTGCACCCAACACCACACTCCCTGACATTGTAAACCCCATCACAGATATAAAAAGTAAAACATTAATTTTATTTTTTTTAAATTCCCAAAATAGCTGCCCGTATTTGCACGTGTGTGTGCGGGTGTGCCCATTGCTTAGCTGTAGTTAGCAATTCCAACATGGAAGAGCATAAGAAAGAATGGTTATGTAAATCACACCAAATAGCAATATTGTAATGGTAGGGCGTTCGTGCAAAGAGGAGGCATTCACAGTTCGAGTCCCACCACTCCCCTTCTTATTTATGTTTTAAATCAGTATATGAAATAATACCTGACATATATGATTAAAATGTTAGTAAAAAGCAGTGAAATGGCCAATGTATCAGTGAACAAAATATATATTTTTAAAGGATCCTGATATATAATTGCCCACAGTTAAGCAGCACTTTACCCAGCACAATAGAGTTGCCCAAAGTTTAAGAGCGCTTTACCCAGCGTAATAGAGTTGCCCATAGTTTAAGAGCACTTTACCCAGTGCAATAGAGTTGCCAAAAGTTTAAGAGCACTTTACACAGCGCAATAGAGGTGCTCATAGTTTAATAGAGCTTTAACCAGCGCAATGTGTTTGCGCGGACGTGCGCGCCGCACCAACCAGGGCACCGTGGAGCAACGTAGAGCAAAGTTGCTTAAACGCAGGCACACCCCCTAGCCTGTCTGGACAGTATTAAAATAAAATGAATGACAAGGTTAGAACCCAGGACTTTGTGCATCATAATCAAAGTACAGAACCACTAAGCCATGACAGCTTAGAAGAAAAAGCCACTGTTAACATACATATACTTAGAAATGGTAGCTTAACCATTACTAAGCAGGTCTGCAGTCAGCCGAGAATTTTCAAAAACGGCCAATCACAAAAAAGTGCGGGAAATGCGGCATATTTAAGCCCCATAGGCGGGAATACTCACCATAAATGATTGTAGCTCACATCTGTAGTTAGAATGGCTGGTGCTGGAGAGGATACACACTTCCAAGCACAATGTTGGGGCATCGAAGAGTCAAAATACATGGTTTGGCTCCTTGTCCACTGTCATGAATCAAGACTCCTGCAGGGCCAGTTCCAAGGGATGGAGTACAAGGCAGAGGCTTGGAACGGGTTAGCTCTTGACCTCACCAGTGTCACAGGCATTCCTCGGACTGGTGAGCAGGTCTGTAACCACCATGCAGACCTGAAGAGACGGAAGCACGACTGCCTGAACCAATGGATACAGGAGGCCCATGGGATGCAAGATGCCCAACTGACTAGGTAGCCATGGATTGCAGTATGTAAGAATTGATAATTGATTCTGTATAACGGATAGGTATGTCACAATATCTCTTCATTTACTTTACAGCTGCAGGTGACCATGCTGCGAATCAGCAAGCCTATGCAGATAGGCTGCTAAGGCTGCACCACCAGGCAGGTTAGTGATTATTATGCATGTATTGTTATATAAAATAGGGGAGAGAGCATGAAATAAAGTGTTGTAGTCCAATAATACAGCCATAAAATGGCCTGAACAAGTCCTCTGCATGTACTGTCAGATAAAAAAGTCAGAGAGCCAGAAAAAGAGTATAGAAACCCATTAAGACAGGTAAAATATGTCCGGAATAATATGTCTGCAGGTACTGTCATATAAAATAAGTGAGTGAGCCTGAAAAGGAGTGTTCTAACCTATTAATAAAGGTATAATATGTCTTGAATATGTCTTCCATATGCACTGTTATAACAATTAAAGGAGTGAGCCTGTGGAAAAGTGTGTAATGTCATTAATAAAGGTCTAAAACCCGGAGTGTGTCTGTGTCACTTAGTTTGAAATGCTGTTGTACCCTTGCATTATACAAATAGTACTGTTTTAAAAAGTGCTGGCAACCCTGAGTTGTGCTGTCCCATCTAAAGTGGGTGATGGAAGTGCTAGTAGCTGTGAAGCATATATACAGTCCTCAACAATCAGTTACTGGCTGGCATGCATAAGTAAATCTGGCACACGAGTAGCATGTTAATTTGTTCCCCAGAAATGTGAGTGTGCTTCAAGTAATGCAGGGTTCTGTACAAATTGAAGTGAAAATGTCATGTGAAAACATCCAGATATGTAGATAAAGAAATATAAATGCAATCAAGAAATATGTAGCAGTAACATCTGCATATTGGACAGTTAGTATGTCAGATATAGGTCAGGTATATATTGAACTAGCCAAAACCATTACAGACTGAATGCATGGTGGCAAGTGTAATAATACATGTAGGGGATATACACTTGCAGTCACTAGGAATGTAGTGTAGAATAAAAGTAATTATAAGATGTTAATTGAGGTTTTTTTCTACACCCTACTGTATGTGCATAAACCATGCAATTCCACACCTCAATGGGTATGTGTCATCTTAAATATTTGTTGGGACATATGTCCTATTGTTCTATAAATATTTGCATTCACATTGATGCATGTGCCCTGTTCAAACACCACAGTCATGGTGGCCTGTTGCTACCAAACATCCCTGCATGCTGTTGGAATATCCACTGTCGTTCAATATATGCATGTGTTATGCTTGCTGTTCAACTGTTGGAACCTTGGTGTGTTGGGTTAATGAGAATATTACTGCATGCTGTTACAACTAATCTGGAATGCTGTTGTTTATGTTGTAATTAAATGCACCTAATCACAGAATATATGGGAAGGCCGGTCTCAGCGGACCCACCTGTCCCTCCTCAGCTGGCGAGTGCACCTGGCACCAGCAGGTCCGGTGCCCAGCCTGGGCTCCTCTCTTCCATTGGTCCTGTGCCACCTTTGGGTGGAAGAGCTCCAGGACATGGGGCTCGTCCCCCTGTGCAAGCATTGGTAGAGAAGGGCCACCTGTCACCCTTCGAAGGGTCTGGGCTGTGGTGCGTAGGGAGATCCAGCGTTCAGTCACTGATCCCCTACGCCAGCTCGAGGCGAGAGTGGCGCATCTCACGGGTGAGCCTGCCCATCCTACTCAGCCCCCAGCACAGCCATCCTTGGGGCTGTGAAGGTGCAGTGGTGACTGCCCATGGGTGGGGATCTCAGTTCCACTGTTACCATCTGTGGGCTTATGGGCTTGCGATTTCCAAACATCCATTCCCGTCAATTGTGTTCACCCACCCCATGTGTCATACACCGCCCCTGTATGCGTCTTGTCTGTCTTGTCTGTTTACCTCCCCAAACTACCTCCCCGAACATACATACTTCCTCTACCTCCCTTTCCACTCTCACCTGAAAAAAAAAAAAAGGGCAATCTGTACCCACAAAAAATTACGCCCCATACATAGCTGCCCATTTTGCACACATGTCCACTGGACATGTAAACTGATAATTATAATTGGCAGTACAACATACTTTGCTGTCCTCACCCCTCTCCCAGGTGTGGAAGGTTTCAAATTTCACTCCAATTTTATTGCATATGCACAGCTGTTGCTGGTAAAGAAATGGGCAGCTATGGACCTTCCCTACACCCGTCCTGCACATCCCGAGCTTGTTTACCTACTGTCTGTCCCTCTTTGTGCCCCCTTTTTCAGCACTTTCCTATCTCCCCATTTTCTTTTCTTTAAAAGAAATTAGCGTGGGGTTAGTGGGAGTAAGCACTTTTAAGTGGTAGTAAGCGGGTTTAAGCGAGTGTGTGCATGTGTGCACTTAGCTAAGCGTCACGCAAACCTGCTTACAACTGCTTAAAAGTGCTTTTTCACTCTATGTCAGGGCCCTTGTTCTGCTCAGCAGCAAAAGAAAAAACCTCGGCCAGTCTCGAACCCCAGACCATTGACATAATACACTGCATGAATTACCACTAAGCCACAGCAGGTATTCAAATAATTTGGTGCTGAAATAAATATATCATGCATTACAATGAGGAAATGTAAATGGAAATTAGGAATGGCATAACACAAATCCTGTTCTGTGGGTCTTTACCAGCAGTTGTTGTGGAATTGCATGACATGACTGTGAAAAGAGAACCAGCCATCCTAGCAGGGAACAATATTACAGTAACACCTTGCAAACACCACACAATATCAGACCAGGATAAACACTGGCAAAGTTGAATAGGGCAGTGGCCAGACTCCCCACCTGTGACTGCTTTACAGGGATGTCCCTGATTTGTAAACAAATGTTAGCTATGCCCCACTGAATCACTCTGAAAAGTACTAACTTCAGGCAGAGAAGTGTGGAATCACACATAATGAATAATGTCAATAGGTGAGAGTAGACACTGCTTGCATGTCAGAAAAGGTGTAGTTATACATATGCTCTGATTCCCAAGAAAGTCTCAACTGCAATATGTCTGTAATATATTGCAGGTGTATCTCACTTATATGTACCTTTCACTGAGGCCATTCAAATATATACTTGAGAGTATTTGAGGCCTGGCAGAGGCAGAAACACACAGGCATATCAGCATTACTGCTGTTACACACTCTGCAAATAACTTTGGAAGGAGTTCCACAAGCATGCCCTTGTGTAGGAGTACAACACAGAAATATCACAGGATGTAGCCATGCACTGCTAGCAACCAACTGTGACAATGCCAATGTGCCAGTGCTGAAAAGACTGGTGTGGTGCACAGACAAAGTATAATAGGCTAACCACTAGCTACCATCTGGATATGTCCACAGGTGAGAGCTACGCAGACAACTTGCCTTGATAGACTAACAGGTACACAGCAACCCTGTATGTTCAGCAAGATAAACCTCACATGATAATAAAAAATGCTCTTTGCAGTTCTGCACCCCTACCCAAAGATACAACACACCTGTGTATTCAGGCAAAAACAAGGGTGTAGGTAGGCATACTCAGTACTGAAATATGTCCAGTTGTCTTGAGAAGCCTGTGCTAATGTCAACACAAACAAACCACAAACTGTTCAGAAGTGAGTAATGTAATAATTACAGTATAGCAGTTCACAAACACTGCATGTGCCACAGGAATACAGTGCAATAACCACATTTGTATGGCAGTTAATTGTCTAATTCAGAAAGAAAGTACATACTCCCATGCATCCAGTGTTAGCATTTGGATGGGTAAGTACATGTCTACACTGAGAAGTGTGTACTGGAAGCAGCAACATTCAGGTTTGAGTACAACATGCATATCACTGGCTACAAACCTAGCTTCAGATAAGAGACATATACCAACCTTCTGACTGACACAACGGTGTCCAGAGCAAACAAGCATGGGCCCCACCTTGGAAAGTTGAAAGAGCTACGCCTACCTAACCTAGCATTTTATAGCAGTGGGCTGCAATCACAGTGAGTACTGCAATCACCACACAGCAGGCTGCATGCAATTACTGAATGGTGGGCAGCAATTGGTGCAGAGGCTGTCACATGCACATGTGCAGATACCTAGAAAAGCAGGCTGTACCTGCTGTCCACACATGCAATAATATCATTGCAGGTACAGGGAGATAGAGAGCAAGAGCGAGAGAGAGACAGAGACACAGACAACAGAGAGAGAAACAGAGACAGAAACAGAAACAGAAACAGGGAGAAAACCCAAAACAAACAACCAAAAAAAAAACAAAAAAACAAAACTGTAACAACAGTAAGGTATGTAACTCATATGTATGTGCTTGCATGTAGTAGATGTTTCTGAAGAGTACTCTACACACTGCAAATCATCCATGTGTGGCAGCAGTACATATCTATCTGTATCTGCACATGTGCATAGGGCAAGGGACATACTGCAACTGTTATTGAAGAGTGGACAGATATCTGTCATTGAAGGTTGTTATGTGCATATATCTATGTAGGTCGTAGTGTGTGGCATAGAAAACAGCATGCAGTGCTGATATATGTCATGTGGTGGTTAAACGCTGTGGAACTGATTTGTCAGATCTGCTGTGTTACAGCCAGTGAGGCCTGCTAAAGCTACATGGGCTGAGGACACCAAAATGCATTCTGCACTACACTGTGCAATAAAATCACATAACTTTACATCTCACAACTGTCACATAAGTGATATCCCCACCATGAAAGGTGGACTGTACATGTGCCTATATGTACATCTATGTTTACAGCAATGGATGTGTACATGTATGTGTGTATGTGTATATATATATATATATATATATATATATATATATATATATATATATATATATATATATATATATATATATATATATATATATATATATATACACATATATATAGAGAGAGAGAGAGACATGCGGTCATATGTACTGGAACAGGTCAGTGGTGACCAAGGCATGGACTGTAGACAAGTGTCGATACTGCAGTGCCATTCCACCTTTCCAAAACACTGTACCCATTAACTACCACATAGGTAGAGATCTACCTAACACTGAAGGTGTGATAAGGGAACATGGGACACAGGTGGACAGTAGCCTCCTCTTTATCAAAGACAGTGCCACACTAGACCTGTAATCTGTCTGTGTGGTATGTGTCATGACAACATGTGTGTCATCTAGGGAAATATAGGTCAGTGTTCCCCTCTGCTCATCACAATGCCCTGTGTGGTATGTACCTCACATGACAACTACAGCAGGTGGAAAGACCACAGACATACCTCACAAAGGGTAATACTGGCCGCAAACAGATGCCCTATGCAGACTGACTCACAAAACCACATCTAGACTGTATTGCATACCGGCCACACAGAGGTGACCTCTGCCGGACATACAGAGGTATGTCAGACCCATAGCTGGGTGACAACCACCATGGCAACATATCACAATCCCTCTGGGATACACGCTCTAGGGACCTAAACCTCGTCAGCTCACTAAACAGCACATGCTGGAGGGATAGGTTCCTATCTCAGAGATATGCCATACACTGGAATAGACCACCTAGCAATAGCAAACAAGGCTCCTCATTAGCAGTTGTCATAAATACCCCTGATGATTATTTGGGATATTGGTAATACACCCCAGGAATCCCCTCTATGGTTCTGGTTGACAGGGGCAAGTGAAATCAAAGTACATGTGTGTCAAAGGCCGGGGTAGCATATGGCTAGGCTGCTGTAAGCCCTAGGGCCAATAGCATATTACCTACCTATGACACTATGCACTCACACATGTATTCAATGCAACACCTGCTATGTGAGGTAGAATAAGTGTAACACTGAATGTGTGCAAGGTCTGTAAAGGTGTGATAGGTTAGTGTGAAGTTGTATCTGACATGGTAGTGTCTATCCTAGCTGTGAGGCCAGCAAAAGATGTGTATTGTACTGTTAGGGATACATAGTAGTATGGCATACGATGTGACATAGTTCTTTGTTGACGACCGCTGTGTCTCACTGTAGGCTAAAGCAATACATGTATGCTTATTGAGTGGTACTGCTGGTGAATCCAACTCCCATATGAACTGTAGTACTACCTGAAGCTGTAGACCTAAACAGCACAGTATGGTGTGTGTTCACATTGCTTGGAAACACTGTCTTGTATGTTTCCTGTAGTCTGCACAGAGGACATAACTCAGGCATAAGGGTTTGTAAGTAGTGGCACACAGTACTGTATGGTACACAGGTAACGCTCATCTGTGTTGGCATACAGTGGTGTGTTGTATGTTTGTCTGATGTATGTGTAATTATGCCTGTACCATGGCCGCAATCATATGTGTGTTACAGGGTATACGTGTGTATCTAGCAACATATATACTCTGTTACAGCAGAATGCCACCTATAGTAACAACTGTGCACATATGTTAGGCAGGGCTATGGCATCAACGACTAAGGTGGTTGAATGGTACTACTGTAACTGTACTTTACATTCATTGCAATGGATGACATCTCTGTTCGTACATTGGTGTGATATATACCCCTGTGGCGAGATTGTGCATTGTGTCACAAACAGTGTGCCGGGTACTGTTGTATAGTGGTTTGATATATAGAGTGTGCCAGGCACTGTTAGTCAGTTGTGGCCTGAGAACCAATAAGTGGTATTGAACGTGTGTATCCTCTGACAGACAAATGGATATATATGCCAGTAAAGTGATATCTGTGGTTAAAGGTGTAAAGTGTGCCACAGGACTCGCTCACACATATTGTTCATATCTCCTTCAGCCAGATGGCCCACCAACGTAACCCATCTTACACAACAGTGGAGGAAGAGGAGATTCAGCAAAGCATGATGCAGCACTACACAATGCTGTTTTCCAGAAGCAGCCAGCACCAGCAGGAGCGGACTGCATTGTGGCAGGATCTTGTTCGTTGGGTAAATGACATAGGCATGCATAACCAGACATATGAGCAGGTACGCCGTCACTGCAGTGATTTAATTAGACATGTCCGGCGGCGTGCGTCTGATATCCAAAGACAACAGCTCGCCACAGGTGGTGGGGTGGCCATTCATCCCCCCTCTCACCAGAGTGGAGGAGCTGCTCCTAAGTGTGGTGGCTGCTGGACAACAGCAGCAACTCCCACTGGCATGTGTTGTCATGGAGGCCGGAGCCACCCAGCATGTTCACATGGAGCGAGCAGGTAACATGCCCTATCTGTAGACTACAGTTAACTGTATTGTTAGATTATGTCTACGTGAGATGTGTACTGTGTGTTTAGCAGTTGTGCTGCCTAGTGCTGTGCAATACTGATATTTGGAATATTATCTGTACACCTGTGACTGTTGACTGTTGTTCTACTGTAGTTTAGCATACCCACAGCAGCAATGCCACAGTTGTGGCCACTAACGAACTCTCTCATATTCTCGTAGGTCCCTCTGGTGTAACAGTAGGGCAGACAATCCATGCTGGTGAGTGTGGTATAACTGCAATCTTGGTAATGAAATGTGCATGTCATAGGTGAGGTGTAGGCCATGTACACGTAACACACCTACGCATAATGCATGCCGTGCATGTTTGCTGTAAGACATTGCACAGCTCAGTAATGTCAGTAGCTGCCTCAATGACATGCAATACACAGATCATCAGACACAGTTGTGGCAACACCATACTGCACATTGGATAGGCATAGTTGCTACAGCTGTACACAACATAACACGTTTATCATATGCAGTACACAAAAACATGCTACATATGGCGTTACCACACACCCACTGTAAGGTCACACTTCAGTATCCCATGTCATTCACACACACAAAATGTACCTCAGGGGTAGAGGCCTATCATGGGGCTGTGCAACACTCTTCAACACATAACACAGTCATGTTAGGCAATGCTCCCTATTGGGCACCTCCCACACCCATGTACAAAGTGGCTGCGTAATTGTGAATGTAGCCACGGCACTGCAGTTCAGGTACAGCATGCTAGGCAGTGGTCTGTCACACATTAGTAGCCATGAGTGACCACAAGATGCATGATGATGATGGCACATGGTACTACACCCCATTCAGTTACAGTGACCACAGTAGTACACATAGCAGTCATTGTTTTGCATCTCAATGTTGTGTGTGTGCAAACATATGCACCTATACACAATATGCATAGCATGTTGTGTGTGTGCTTACATATGCCAGTATACACAATATGCACAGCAGTCGCCATCTGTACAAAGTGTCACATATATGTCCTGGAATGCTATTGGGTGTATAGGTCACATTGGGTATGTGTGGTGTTTAATGTTGCAGTCGTGTAGCATGCCATGTCATGGCTGGCACCAACATATCTGTAATATGTCCCACACTCACCATAACCACTGTACAATGGCCATGTCGAGCATTGGGATTCCTTCATGTCTACATGCACCACTCATCCCGTGTGTGCACATAGCATCCATGTGCTACACCTGTGCCCACTATTATCTGCTATGGACACAGACCCTGTAATCAGACATGGAAATCTATGTGTCACACAGATACATGAAGCCATGGTATGTATACCTGTGACTGATGGTGCACAGGACATTGCAGAGCTGATAATACTTGCACAGCAATGTTGTGTCCATGTACACATTGTGTTCCAGGGTGTAGCCAATCACTGAACAACTACACACATGCATCAAAGCCTTGTATACTGTCATTAAATAGGGCCGTCTACACTTTCACTGCATGGTCTTGAGCAACACATATTCTGCATGCTGACACGTGTGAGGTGACTGTTTGCCTTGTGATACTATCACCCACCTTCACCCACTATTGAGTATGTGTTGGATTGCTGGTATGTGTGTGCTGTAGTGAGGAGTGCATTTGTGTGCATGTGTGCTAACATCATGTACAGATTGTAAAGTGTGTTTCCTGTCTTCCTCTCACAGGTGCTGAGTTTGGGGTGGCTGAAAGCAGCAGGGAACCTGAAGTCGCTGTCACAAATAGTGGAGATGATGAGACATGTATTCTGGCACAGGAAGGTTTGACAGGGTCTGTAGTTGGTCCGCCAATCGACAGTACACAGCATTCAACCCCATCTATGCACACACTCATACTGCCAATACAGCCCTCATCACCAATGGCCTTAGCCGAGGGAAAGCATACAGTTGGCATTGACCAGGAGAGTGTGGTACCCATGGCACTTGCATCCCCTCACAGCAGCCATAGCCGGATTCCTGGAATGGTACCACATAGGCGGATGTCCATGGGTTCTCGGGGGTGCACCGCTGGCCGTATTGGCCCTGGCAGACGTGCCCTCACAGGTCTTACAACCTCTAGTATGTTCCAGGCTGTAATGCAGGCACAGGCACGTATGGAATGGTACACCAGACAGGGACTAAGGGCGCAGAGGGCCTATTACACCGCTATCAATGACAGCATCCGTGACCTTGCTGGTGCCTTCCGGAATTACACCGAGGTCATTGATAGACATTGGGGGGAGACATTAGATGCCCTCCACAATGTGTCTTCCATGAGCCAGGACCATGCAGAATGGTTGAGACGTTGACGCAGAAGCATGCCAGCAACAGCTGGCAGTTGTCGCGGATGGCCCACAGATCACAGCCACTCCCGTAGTGGCAGTACTGGGGCTGGCCTGTCCATTGACCATCCTAGTAGACCACGTGCACGTGGCTCTGGCCAGTCCCAGCAGGGACATGGGTCCTGTCTTCATACCTCTGCCTGTGATGATAGTACCCAGTCAGGGTTGGTACCCGATACTGTCCGTAGCACCCCTGCCAGGCACAGGTACCATGTCTGTGGCCAGAGACAGTTATCTGTACAGCCTAGCAGGTACAGTCTGTAGCTGTCCCACAACCTCCCGTATATGGCAGCCACATGGTGGAGCTATGTGCATGCAGACACACACACATTAACCAAACAACTAGGGCTCACACATACACACACACATTACATCAACATTGGCCCATGCTGTACTGTTGTCCCTCACACACACACACACACACACACACACACACACACACACACACACACACACAGACATGTCGATTGGATGGGTTAGTGTCAGGCTCTGGCAAACCAACAACACACCCTGTGCATATGATGACACCTGTGCCACCTCCTGTCATCTGTAACATTGATGCAGGAACAGGCTAACATGGTGCTGAAGCACAGGGTGACATTATACCAGTGTAGCAATATTAGCAAGTTGTCAACAGGAAAGTGTAATGATATCCTTGTAGGTATATCAGAGCAGGCATTATGCATCAAAGCTCTGATTGTCAATGTAGCATTGTTTACACCAGTGTTATGTCTGAGTATGTATTGTCCACCCATGTGCCACTTGGCTGAAGTGTAAAGTGTTGCCAGCATGTGTTAGTGAGTGGACAGTACGTGTGTGATGTGTGCAGTACAGATTAGCAGGTGTACATCTGTGAACATGGTGGGTGTGCACTGTCTGCATGTACTTGCATAGTGGACACATGGGACGTGTGACATACCCTGTTGTACACATTGTTAACATCTCATAGTATTTTTCAATGGCCACTATGCATTCTACTACAGATATGTACTAACATGGGTACACATGTGTGTATGACATGGGTTGACACTATGCTGTGGGTGATACTGTTAATATCTGTCAATCATTTGCAGTCTGGTGGTATACACAACCTCAACAGCATGACTATAACCAATCATTAGATGATGTCCTGACAAATGACACACAGTTGTAGGGAACTCAGTAACAGTTGGATCCTTCCGGTACTATACTATAACAGTAACCAGTGGTATTGAACGCCACCCATTCCTGGGACCACACCTGTTTGGCATATAGCCCTCTCAGGTACATGTAAACACACTAGGGATATGTCCATTCACATCTGGAAATGCATGCATTGGCCTACAATGCATTCCCTGGATGGGATGCATATCCTACACAAGGGTATCATACAGACAGATAACTGTTGTCCGATACATGCTTTATAGCAGTAAGCCGACTATGGCATAGTCATCCACATTTACTATACATACTATCCCGACAGTACCACATAGGTGGTAGCCCTCAACATGTATATTGGGTACCAATGTGTACATACAGCCACGTGTTATGTCATCTGTCCCTTGGTATCCACATATTCATAGGTATTGTGGAGTCCTTCGGTGTATCACATAAGACATTAGGGGCCTGCATGCATATCCACAAGGCTGTTGTAAACCTATAATGACTGTCCATTATTGCCAGTCATTGTTGTGTATGAACATGTCTGACATATACCCAAGGCATATACCCTCACTCACACTACTCTATAGTAACTGTCATGGGTGTGTGTGGCACAGATGACCTTGGCCACAGATCACTACAGTGGCCAGCCTTGTCACATACATACATATGTGACCTACGATCTGAGAAGCAGCGGCACAATCTGTCAAAGGTAACAAATGTATTCATGTAGTATGCAGGCTTCACACCTATGTACTGATTGAGGTCACATGTACACATATTTATTTGCCACGCAGATACCTGATGTATGCAATGCACATACTGTTTTAATCATGATATGTCATACCATAGTAAAAGCAAAACCCACACCGCATTGACCAACTGTGTCACACACACAAACACTCAGCAATTGCAGGATTCAAATCCCTACCTCACAATGTTATGATACTAGGAAGATACACATTAACACGGCATGCTATATGCTTGACTGGGTGGTTTCTCTTCCCCTGCTATATTTGTAGGATGCTGACATCATCAGACTTTCCAAAGAGGAATGTACCTCTTTTAATGTGTTTTCCCAGTCTCCAAAAAGGGCACTCCTTTCAAAGGAAATCACACGCATACACCCCCCCCAAACACACACAGTCAGCGTTTGCAAGATTCAAACCTCTACCTAACTATGCTACGATACTAGAGAGATACGCATTAACACGGCACGCTATATGCTTTACTGGTTGGTTTTGCTTCTCCTGCTATATTTGTAGGATGCTGACATCATCAGACTTTCCAAAGAGGAATGTACCTCTTTTAATGTGTTTTCCCAGTCTCCAAAAAGGGCACTCCTCTCAAAGGAAATCGCACACACACACACACCCAATCACATACTGTCAGCATTTGCAGGATTTAAACCCCTACCTAACTATGTTATGATACAAGAGAGGTATGCATTTACACAGCATGTTATATACTTTATTGGGTTGTTTCTTTTCTCCTGCTATATTTGTAGGATGCTGACATCATCAGACTGGACATGGTAATGTGTGTACACTTTGTTTTATGCAATTCCAGGAATGAGCCATGTGGGTCGGCAGGTGTCAACAGCTTGAACAGGATCCCATAATTCTTACCTTGTGTGATCTATCTGTGGAGACATTGACATTCCTTCATATGTCAACACATATTTATGCACACATTGTTGGTTTTGTGAATACGACATGTGTCTGGGATGTTGATAAAGGGCTATTCAAAGTCTATGTGGGACATGTGTAGCTCTGTTCAGTGATGTATGTCCTGGGTGGCTGCCTTGCAAACAGTCTAGCATGTTTGGGAACCATGATCTGCACATGAACATACCACAGTTGGTAGGGTTGTGTGTTTGTCAGCTTCCAATAGCTCTGTTTATGACTTCAACCATGATGGACTCCATGGCCTTGCAGATCAGACTTTATAGGCTTACTGGACTATACTTCCCATTTTGTGTTGTGCACCAACACTTGTGGGGAGTACCATATGTTGCTGTAACACATTCAATGGTTCCAGATCCTGTGAAGAGGGTGAGGCTCAACTGACTGTTCAGGTGCAGGGTCTGTTTGTTCTGTAGTTCATGCATGACACATATTGGGAAACAATGTAATCCAATTGCTGCCATGCTTTTGGCTTTGGGGGGAGCTGTTCAGCCATTTTACATGTGATATCTCCTGGTATGATGATAGGGACTATCGTCAGTGGGAGGTGGGTATGTATATATGGGCCTGTCTGACAGGATGTCGGCATTGTCAGTCAGGTACAGTTGGCCCTGATTCAGGACATACATGAGTGTACCTTGCTATTTATGACATAGCTGAAGGAGGTGTCATGATTCAGTCTGGACTCCTCAGCTACTCTTTACAAAACACCAACAAACCTGAGCACTAATCCCTGTTATACTCTTTTACACACTTAACACCCTACTGATCCTTTGTGATCAGGCTACGGAGTATCTCATCATAATATCCTGGCATGTCCAGGGGTTGGTTTTGTGTGTACTCTCCAGTCCAGCTGGTGAATATTGTGATTTTGACACAATGTCACATCTGCCTCATGTACACAGACAACTGTCTCCTCCTCCCAACAAACTCAGATATATGTGAGAGATGCACCTATATAGACATACAGGAGGCTGAGCTCTCTCGACCCATGACTGGCACAGTCTATCAGGTGGTGAAGGTAACCACACACACCACATATCAGTCTCACATAAACCTATAGCGGCAGCAATCAAACCACATTATCACACATAAACATACTCGGAGGCTCTAAATAAACTCTGCCTAAGCAGCAGAGACCTTCAAAGCAGACACACAAACAACTGCTACCCCACTACAATACCCACATATCACATAGTTCACAATGTCAGTGTGCCATACAGTCACTGCCCTTTGGGCTAAACAACACACCTAATACACTTGTAATAGGTGACACTTATTGTCAGACACACTGACGTCCCACTCACCAGGCCAAACAAGGGAATAGTTACTTTGAGCTGTCTGTCGGGTGCCAGGATCCACCACATAACACATGCACTCAGGTCCCTCCAAAGCAAGTACAGGACTGGCTCCATCATTGTCCATGCTGGTACGTAAAACCTCAGAAGTTCCTCCCTGGACCACATGACATGATACCTAGAGGAACTCTCTGATCATGTAGCCCAGGCCAGTATGACCCTGACCTTGTCTAGCATCTTACACTCACCAAGTATGATGTCACAGTATACAGACAAACTTATCACCTTTAACAGTTGGCTAACATATTGGTGTCATTCAAAGGGGATCCAGTGTCTGTCAGCCTGGGGTGACATGCTCGACATGCCACGTAGCTTCTCTATGGACAGCTTGCACCTGTCACCCTTGGACTTTCGAATACTGGCTAAGGCTCTTGCTGCCACCATAGTGCCTATTTTAAGCAGGGTTCAAAAGACAAACCCACCTCCATAGACATTACAGAGTCAATGAAACTAAGGGTAATGCTGCTCAACACCAGATGTGTTACCCTCAAATTGCACCCACTCAGGACTCTCCTCAGTATGGAGAATAGCGATATCTGTGCACTAATAGATGCCTGATTCAGGCTCACAAATGCACACCAGCACTATCAGGTTATGTTTCATACCATGCTTTCTGACCACAAGACTCGGAACAGACAACACAAATAGGGGGAGTATCCATATACATCACAGATACACACACCTCCAGGTTAGTAGCACTGCACGAAGCATCACAGACCATACATATGCAGCTAACATTGTGCAAAACTGCCTTTCAGTTTGTTTCCTGCTACAGACTACCCTCCAAAACTCAGGAACCACACTTGGCTTTCCTGGGAACAATGGAGAATATGAAGGTCTCCCCAAACACCATTATATTGGGTGACTTCAAATACTCAAACATTGACTGGGGATACTACTCAAGCCCCAACACCCTCGCACAACATTCGCTACAATTTGTAAACTCATATACTATAGCACAACCGGTCACCACACCCACAAGAGGGGAAACATATTGGACCTGATCATCGCCAACATGGGGACTCTATGTTCCACACCAGCGATATACCCCTCATTGGTAAGGTCAGAACATACATTTATCTCACTGGACATCCATATCCCGTCCCCACACCCATCCTGGGTAATCTTGATGAACTTCTCATAAGCCAACATCTCACTTCACCAAAGCAAGATGGTATCCTTCAGAGACCCTGGGACAGTGGTAAATACGGCTCAGACTGCTGACTCCTTTACATACACATTCTATGGACACCTAGTGGACTGCTTGGATTGTGCTATCTCAAATAACAACAGGACTCACTCCTCCAATGGCAAGGGACCTGTCTGGTAGACCCCAGCCATTAATAAGCTATACAATGACAGGAGGAAGCTACTACATGATAGAGCACAATCCCAGACATGGAAGGCATCTGTGATCTGTACTAGCAGACAGCTACAATCACCCATGAATTTATCTAAGAGCCGCTTCTAACAGGCAATTGCACCAGACACATAGGACAATCACAAGGCCTTCTTCAGTTATGTCAGGAACCTGGGTGGACACTCACTGACATGCTGTGAGTTACTGCATACTGACTAAACATACCCTGAACCCACTAACATTGCCAACATCATGGCAAACAGGTTCAATGCAGATGTCTCCCCCCATCCCCCCTAAGGAGCAACTATCCATCCCAACAGAATGTAACCTCCCTGACATCACAAATTAACAGGTGAGTGCTGCCCTCCCCAAAGCGGACAACACAGCATCAATGGGACCAGACGGTGTCCCAGCCTGCATCTTACACGAGCTTCATGACAGACGTAACCCTCAGATTACGTCACGGTTCAGTATCGGAGTTACTACAGGATATGTACCCAAGGAATGGCATACAGCGACAGTGGTCCCACTCCACAGAGTCAGTGCCCCAATGGACCACAGACAATATCGCCCTATAAGCCTAACTAGCCTGTTCTGCAAAGCTATGGAGCGTATTGTCATGGGACTCATACACATAGACATCGGGAACTTACAGACACTGTGTCCTACACATTTCAGCATTGCTGTGGGCAGATCTTGCCTCTTGAACCTGTTTGTATTCTTTAAACGGTTACCAGCTCCATCGACGTAGGGACGGTTGTCCACACAGCCTACCTGGACCTTGCAAAACCCTTCAACGCAAATACCCCAGTCGGCCATTATGCATAGGCTCACCAGCGTCGATATGGACACATATCTCACACGATGGATTGCTACCTGGATCAGGGATAACACCCACATGGTCAGAAATGCAGGTGCCATGTCTGACTATACACCAGTTACACGTGGCATCCCACAAGGCTCAGTCCTGGGACCTCTCTTGTTCAGTATATATTTGTCTGATGTACAGGCTAACACAGGAGGAATATGGCTGACCATGTTCTCAGATGACTGCAAACTGGGTGCCATAATCAACTCTCCATCTGGCACATGCATCCTCAAACAGGGTCTCACAGAGATGGATGACTGGTGCCTGAGCCATGGCCTACAGCTAAATGCCATTAGGTGCATAGTCATCCCCTTTGGGAATAACAACATGCCCACACATTACCACATAGGTAGTAATCCATTACATACGGTAGGAGTTGTTAGGGGTTTGGGGACATGACTTGTTCGTACTGTCACCTTTGACAATCATGTTGCCAAAGTGGTTGGACAGACCTTCTTTATAGCCCACCTTATCCCATATGGTTTCACAACTAGAACAAGTGAGGTCATTGTGCCCCTATACTCATCACAACCATGCTTGGCTACAATGCCACATTTGGGATGTACCTTACCCGACACCTGCAATGGCCACAAAAGTTCCTTACCAAGCAGATCAAGGGACTCATGCGGCTGCCCTGCACAGTTCAGATACAGTAACTCCAGCTCTACTCAGTCGCTTACCGCCTACTCAGAGATGATGTGTGCCTGTTGTTTATGGAAATACCCACCCCAGAATTACTGGACATGCTCCACCTCAGGATATCCGACTCCCTTGGAGCTACACACTCCAGGGACATATACCTCAGCACAGATGTTAATAGGACATGCTGGAGGGACAGATTCTTATCCCAGAGGCTCCACTCACTCTGGATTGTAATCCCGGTTTCGCATAGGCAGAGCCACCCACTAACCACATACAGGAGACATCTTGACAACTGGATGGGTGATCGTATGTTTACCCCTGGGATATCTTTTGGGTCCCTGCTAGACAGAGGCACACTAGCCTAAATATACATGGGCTACCTTGTGTGACCTACTGTTCACAGGCACAGTGTAGTAATCTGACAGGGTTGCAAAAGCCAAACACCCTCTGGCTAGGCTTGTACATGCCCTAGGGCAGATAGCCTAGTATAGACCTCTGAACCTATGATAACGTTCAGGATGCACAATGTTTATTGCTGATACTGTTTGCAGGTTTTTATCATCTTTGCTTTCCCAGTTTTTAGGTATCTGCAGAACATATTTGATTATGACAGGGTTCCACTATATTATATATGTGTCTGTTGTCATATAACTGTGTGCACAGGGTGAATTGCTGGATAGTGAGAGGTTCCTGGGTTAACACATGCAACTGCCAGATGTGTGACCCATTGCTGTATTCAGACATGGCCTAAGTGTGTGAGCATGCCCAGTTCAGGCTTTCCGTGTTTTGTTGCTTGACATTTGTCTCATTTATTCAAGTGTGTGAGCATGCCCAGTGTGACCTTTCAGTATGTTGCTATCTGAGGTCCACTACATTTGTTGATGTGTGTGAACATGACCAATATTAACATTTATACTGTGTGTGTTGGAAGTCAGGTTCTATTCTTACTGCAGGACTCACCTTTGTGTCATAACTCCAAGAATGATGCCACAATATGAAGACAAGATGATCAATTTCAACAATTGGCTTAAGTATTGGTGTCATTCAAAGGGGATCCAATGCCTGTCTGCCTGGGATGACATGCTCGACAAGCCACGATGCTTCGCTAGGGACGGCTTGCACCTGTCACCCCTGGGCTTTCAGATATTGGCAAAGGCTCTTGCCACCCCCATAGTGCCTTTTTTAGGCAAGGCTCAAAAGACAAACCCACCTCCATAGGTATCACAAGGGATAAGAAACTAAGAGTAATGCTACTCAATGCCAGAAGTCTAAACTTCAAGATGCACGCACTCGAAACTCTCCTTAGCATGGAGAACATCGATATCTGTGCAGTAACAGAAACCTGGTTCAAGGCTCCCAAGAGCACCCCAGCACTACCAGGTTATACCTCATATCATGTTTTTCGGCCCCAAAACTTGGACCGAACCACAAAAGGAGGGGGAGTATCAATATTCGTCAAAGATACTCACACCTACAGGTTGGTGGCACAGCACGAAGCATCAGAGACTATCCATGTGCAACTAACAGTGGGTAAAACTGCCTTCCAGTTTATAGCCTGCTACAGAGCACCCTCCCAAACCCAAGAACCCCACTCGGCCTTCCTGAGAACACTGGAAAATATTAAGGTCTCTCCAAACACCATTATATTGGGTGACTTCAACTACCCTAACATAGACTGGGAGCATTACTCTAGCTCCAACACCCTAGCCTGAAGGTTCCTAGAATTTATAAACTCAAATGCTATGGAACAACTTGTTGCCACTCCCACAAGAGGGGAAAACATACTGGACCTGATCATCACCAACATGGGGACTCTATGCTCCAGACCAGAAGTGTATCCCTCACTGGTAAGATCAGACCATAAACTAATCTCACTAGATATTCACATCCTGACCCCAGCCCCTGCCCACAAAACCACAGTGAAAAACTTCTCTAAAGCAAATTTCACACTCCTCAAAACCGAGGTGGAATCCTTCAAAGCCCCCGGGCCTGTGGAAAATACGGCCCAGACCGCAGAATCCTTTATAAATGCATTCTATGAACACCTTCAGGAATGCATGGATCATGCAATCCCAAATAAAACCAGGACCCAATCCTCTAAAGTTAGGTGTCCTGTCTGGTGGACACCAGCCATAAACAAACTATACAATAGAAGGAGGAAGCTACTACATGATAGAGCAAAATCCCAAAAAGGGAAGGCATCTCTGATCAGTATTAGCAAAAAAATATGGGCACTCATAAAATCATCTAAGGCCAGCTTCGAGAGAAAAATTGCACAGGACAATAAGGATAATCACAAGGCTTTCTTTAGTTATGTTAGGAACCTGGGTGGGAATTCCCAGATATGCTTAGAATTAGTCCAAAATGATAAAAAATACACCGAACCCACAGACATTGCCAACATCCTAGCTGACAGGTTCAGCGCAAACTTCTCCCCCCCCCACCAAAAGGGCAAATATCTATCCCAGCAGAGTGCTGCCCCCCTGACATCTCAGATGCTCAGGTAAGAGCCGCCCTCTCCAAAGCAAAAAACACACCATCAATGGGACCAGACGGTGTCCCGGGCTGCATCCTACATGAACTCCAAGAAGAACTAAACCCAAACATAAAACTACTGTTCAATCTCAGCCTTACTACAGGATATGTACCCAAAGAGTGGCGTACAGCAACAGTGGTCCCTCTCCACAAAAGTGGTGCCTCAACGGATCCTGGAAACTATTGCCCCATAAGCCTGACTAGCTTGGTCTGCAAAGCTATAGAAAGGATCATCATGGACCTCATAAATAAAGATATTGGGGACCTACAGACACTGGATCCTACCCAGTTCAGCTTTGTTAAGGGCAGAACCTGCCTCTTAAACCTGGTTGATTTCTTTGAAACAGTCACCAAGGCCATTGACGAGGGGAAGGTGGTCCACACAGCCTACCTGGACCTTGCAAAAGCCTTCGATACAATACCCCACTTGGGCATTATAGATAAGCTCACCAGCTTAAATATAAACCCCTATGTCACTAGATGGGTTGCAAACTGGCTCAAGGACAGAACCCACATGGTTAGAATTGCTGGAGCCATGTCAGACTCCAAACAAGTTACAAGTGGCGTCCCACAAGGCTCAGTCCTGGGACCTCTCTTGTTCGGTATATATTTCTCGGAGGTACAGGCTAACACGGAAGGACTGTGGCTGACCAAGTTCGCAGATGACTGCAAACTGGGCACCATAAAAGATACTCCAGCTGACACAAGCATCCTACAAAAGGGCCTCATAGAAACAGACAACTGGTGCCAGAGCCATGGCCTCAAGCTAAACGCCAGAAAGTGTATAGTCATCCCCTTTGGCAAAAACAAAGTGCCCACAAATTACCACATAGGTGGTAATCCATTAAGTACGGAAAAAATAATTAGGGACCTGGAGACCCAAGTTGATAGCAATCTCTCATTTGACAACCACATGGCCAAAGTGGTCAGAAAAACATTTTATATAGCCCACCTAATCATGAAGGGATTCACATCTAGATCAGGGGAGGTCATCATGCCCCTTTACTCATCCCTCATCAGGCCCATAATTGAGTACAATGCCCCTTTTGGGATGTACCTTACCAGAGACCTGCAGCAACTTGAAAGACCCCAAAAGTACCTCACCAAGAGGATCAAAGGGCTCAAACAGATGCCATATGCTGCCCGGTTAAAGAAACTCCCGCTCTACTCAGTGGCATACCGCCTGCTGAGAGGCGATCTCTGCCTGATGTATAAAGCCATGTCCAACCCGGAATTAATGGACATGCTGCACCTCAGAAAATCCAAATCCCATCGAGCTATGCGCTCGAGAGACTTGAACCTCAGCACTGAAATAAATAGGACATGCTGGAGGGACAGATTCATATCCCAGAGGCTCCCTTCACTCTGGAATAAAATCCCAGTCCAGTTTAGGCAGAGTCCCTCATTGACTCTCTTCAAGAGGAATCTTGATGTGTGGATGGGAGATAGTAGGTGTACCCCAGGTATCACTTCTGTGTCACTGTTAGACAGAGACACAGTATACTAACCTCGAAAAAGGGAATAGCAAAATTAATTTAAAATGGGTGGTGAAAGCCAAACACACACTGGCTAGGCTTATAAATGCCCTAGGGCAGATAGCCTAGTATGAACCTATGAACCTATGAACTCGACAGGGATTATGCTGTGCCTGCAGGGTTTCCATGAGATACTTTGCATAGACTTATCAACATTTCTTCATACAGGCTGACCACTGCAATACTGTCATGGTTTAGTGGTTCAGTACTATAACTATAGTGCACAGTATCCTGGGTTTGAGGCCCATCACTGCTTTATATTTTCATACTGAGCAGACCAGACTGCTTAAGTGCCAGTTGAGCAAATATGAGCATGTTGGCTTTGTTCACCTATGTCCTACTTAGACCAGGCTTGTCCGACATTGCTCAATATTCACCAACATTGCTGGACGTTGCCCAATATTACTCAACATTGACCACAGTTGTGCTAGTTGGTGTGTGCAATTTTGTTTGCATATACTACATGGTGGCAAATGCTGTTTAGCACTGCTTTATATTGCTTAACACATGGCAATCATGCTTCAGGTGGTGCTGCAGGGCTGCCTATGTCGGATGCACATACTACACGCCCTATACATGTTTGAAAGCAGGTAGTTTCAACTTAGGCATCCCTTTTACTATATGTGCAAGTCAGAGAGAGGTATCATTTCCAGAGTTCCTACTGAGCTAGCATATGTGCTATGCGTTGCCTCTTTGCCAAGGCCAGGACATACTGGGCATGCCTCCTTCTGCCTACTGGGGCAGGCTCAGGTTGTTCCTCCTCTGAGTCATGCTCTGCCTGTGATGGCCTTGGCAATGGTGGGGGGCTGTTTGTCCCAGGCCTATGCTTGTCCTGCTGCAGCTGTTTTCACAGGATCATATTATGTAGCATAGCACATACCATGACAATCTGGGTACATGTAGTTGGTGAGTACTGCAAGGCTCCACCAGATGTGTCCAGGCACCGGAACCATGACTTGAGCAGCCCAAACACACGCTCGATTACATTTCGTGTTTGTGCGTGTGCCTCATTATGGCGTTCCTGTTCAGGTGTGTGTGCGTTTCTGATGGGTGTCATCAGCCACAGCTCCAGTGCATAGCCAGCATCCCCCACTAGGTGACCATGTGGGATGTCCCCATTGGCAAATGTCTGGTACAGCTGCGTCAGATGCCAGATATGGGAATCATGGTAGCTGCCAGGGCAGCCAGCACACACATTCAGTATTATGCCCTGGGCATCACACATGACCTGGCAGTTGATGGAGGGGAAGCCCTTGCGGTTGAAATAGACCTTAACCCGCTCGCTGGCTGGTGCTTTGATGCATATGTGCGTGCAGTCTATTGCACCCACTACCTCAGGGTATTCCACTATTTGTTGGAAGAGACGCATATTGCTGGCCAATACCTCACAGGAATTGGGGAAATATACATGATCACCGACATGTGCTGACATGGCATCCAGGAACTGGTGCAGTACCCTGGATGCTGATGCCTGTGATATCCCCATCATATCACCAGTTGGTCTCTGGAAGGTACCTGTTGCTAATATTCTTAGGCCAACACATACCTTGGTTTCCACTAGGATGGGTTCCCCTCTGTTGGTTCTGTGTCTGAGGCGTGGCCTGCACAGCTCAAGAATTTGCTGCAAGAGGTCTCTGTCCACTCTATAGTGCTCCACTATCTCCAGCTCATGTAGCCCCTGGTAGGTTACCCTGGGCCTGTACACTCTTCTCCATCTCCTCACTGTGGTTTGTCCAGCAGCATTTGCATTGTCACCACCCTCAGCATGTTGCATATGTCGCCTTATAACAGCAATGGCAGCCCCCAACATTTCTTTGTCTCAGTAAAGCTTTTTCAGTTTTCACTTCTATTAGCTTACTGCAGTGTTGCAGTGTCTCTTGTGAGAAACATAATGGACTGTTGTTTGCAGAGTTTTAAGTGCTGGGCTGAGCTGGGCTAGTGTACTGCCTGTGTAATTGCCTGACTCTGATTGTTTTCACCTGCTAGCTCTGCTAGAACTCCCTGGTAGCTTCCTACTGTTTGTTGTGCTTCCTTTTTCCTTTCTGTTTCTTTGGGGGGCAGCGCCGCGGACACAAGCGCAAACACGCTCACAGCAGCTCACACATGCGCACACATGCTTACATGGACTAAAACTTGCTTATTCTTGTTAAAACGTGAGCACACCAGCGCAAACACGCTTACAACTCTTTAAACAGCCTTATACATGCTTACTCCGGCTTAAACAAGTGCACTCACGCTTACACGCGCGCACACTGTCTTACTCAGGTTTACAGGCGTGCACACACGCGCATACCCGCTCAGCAAGAAACTTTAGTGTTATCCACAGCATACACCTTCAATTTCTTGCCTTTACCTAGCCTACCTGTTGACACACCTCTTTCAATGATGTGTAACTGACAGCTGACACATGCCACTCTGCTCCAATGAGCTTCACTTCTTTCATACATACCCCACTCGTGATGTCACCTATCTTCTACTCTGTTACTCCCCTTATCCTACTCCTACACTCCACTGACTGTGCTCATTTGCTATGTAAACTTGTGATTCACTATCCTAACCCTCCTTTGCATAGGATTGCCTACTAATGCTTGGTTACATCTCTTAGACTGAGCTTCCCCCCTTAGCAACCTCTACTCAGTGGCCATGTTGTCTTCAGCCTGCCATTCACTTGCATTGTAAATTCATATTAGCAATAAAATCCACATTTGTGAACCTTAATTATTGATTTTCTGCTTTTTAGGGCGCAGCACATTTGCGCGGCGCTGTGCTATGCTTAAACCCCAGAGATCGGGATGAAAAAAAAAAAAAGTTATTTTATTTCTATTTTGCATCACTTAACATTGCCAATGGCTGTATTTTGGGCCATCGGCATGCTTCCTCCTGTAAATGCATCCTTTTTTTGGAGCTGTCACAGCTCTGTTTTGTTATTTGCAGAACCATACTCACTTGTCAACTGAGTACATTTCTGCAAATAACACTGCTCCTACTCGGACAGGTTCGGGTTTCCTGGATCACAAATTTACCTCATTTGCATAGCTTTCACCTGCAATTGAGGTAATTTGCATATCCCAGCCCTGTCCGTGTAGGACTAGTTTTGAGAGCTCTGTTGCACGCTCCTACCGGCTGTTCCTGGATCACTCAGCGGACATGTTGGCTGCATGGAGTCTTACTCTACTCTTAGACTCCGTGCAAGCCTTCGTGAATCCAGCCCAGTGTGTATCATAAGTTAAATATGTTCTTAGAAGGTTTATTGATTAAAGAGTGGGTTTCTATAACTACTGTTAATTTCCTTAAAGTAAACAAACCCTTTATTCTATCTGTTTTGGAATCCTAAAAGTTCATAAGAATTTGGAGTGTCAGCCTTTTAGAACAATAGCATTAGCCGATGGGTCAAAAACTCACCCACTAGCTATATTTACTGAAAGATCTTTGAAACCTATATTTAAAAAGAATTTTCACTTGGTGAAGGATTCTTAGGAATTTTTAGTGAGGTTATTTCCTGAGTTGACTACTTACTCAGTGGAATGTCTTACAATAGATGTGATAGAGTGATTTTCCTCAATTCCTTTAAAAGAAGGTTTTACTTTTTTATGGTAGTCTGGTATCCTTTAAAGCTTTGAGCATTTTTTAATTTGGGAACTAACCACCTTGGTGCTAGAAAATGATTTCTTATTCTGTGAGAAATACATTTTTAAGCAGGTGAAGGGTGTGATGATAGGTGCAGCCTGTGCCCACACTTATACTAATTTAGTGTTTTTAGCCTGGTAAAACTCATGTTTTTTTGCTTAGAATATTAACGGTATATTAAATTATACTTAAGATTCCAAGATGATATTTTTATTTTGTGGGAAGGACCAGAAATGTATATCCCCAAGTTTCTGGAATATCTGAATAATACCACCTCTTTCCTTAGGTTTACATATTACTATAACAGGAATAGTATTAATTATTTGGACACCATGACTGAACATACTGATGAGGATTTCAAATTGAAAATCTATAGGAAGCCCACCTTCAGTAATGCATACTTACCTTTTAGTAGTGCACACCCATTTGCACAGAAAAAAATGTTTAGTTAAAGAGAAGTGTATTTGTGTGGTAAAGATGACCTCATAAATGGGGGATGTTATTTAAGAATTAGGTCAACTTTCTCAGATGTTTTTAGATAACGGATGAGTGTGGCAAGAAATATAGTCCATTATTAGATACTGGGTTTGGTAGAGAGGCTAAAGTTCCCCCTACTAGTGACCCCAATAAATCTGAAAAGGCAATGGTGATTGAGTTTAACCATGTCTTCCAGAAGGTAAAGGATACTATTAACAGGAACTGGAGCATTTTAGAATTTAATTCTGTGGTTTTCAGGACAGTTAGAGCAGGTCCAAAAATTATATTTAAAACTAGATGAAACTTAAAGAGTATGTTTGAAATAAATATCTCTATGATTACAAGAGAAAAATAAGTACCAGTAAATGTGTTTTTTATAAGCAATGTCTTTACATCCATGAGGAATAAAGTAAAGAATGAGGTATTTTTTTAAAACCAATGTTAAATTTAGGAGAATGATTTGTGGAAGTTTAGGAATTGCTTACTTAGCATTTTGTACTATGGGTTCATGTTTTTATGTGAGAAAAAAACTGAGAGAACCATTTGAAAGACAAAATCTAAGCATGTATATAGCATTAAGAATAAGCATGTTAATAATGATTTGCTTAAACACACTTTGCTTGATCAATCTCATAGCAAATTTAGGTTTGGTATTTTGGGGCAGGTAGAAATCAAACCTAGTGGAGGGAATTGGGAGAATTGACTAGTGTAGTAAGATCTGCTATGGCAGTTTAAATTAAATGCTTTTAGACCCCCTGGTTTGCAAGATTACACATCAATTCAACCAGTTTTAAAACTCCATACAGATACAGAATAAATATAAAAGTCTAATTTTACAATAAGTATATCTGTCTCTAAATAGTTCAGAGTGAATGTATATTTTACATTTTCCACTACTTATTACTGTTTCATATATGTATGTATTTATTTTTAGTGTATTTTTATGTAAAGTTGGGTTATATACCTTTAAGATTTTTATAGACAGACTTTTTGATTAATTAGTCAGAAATATATATAAATAGGAGTTTTTTGAATGTTATTTCATTCTGATGAAGTCCTAGAGGTGAAAGGACAAAAGTTTTTTTTTATTGGAACTGCTTTTGCTTTTGGTAAGTTCTCTTGGATTTTCACTTCCTTTGGCTACTTCTGCACCATGTTGACACTTTTATTTAGTTTATGGTGGGTTTGGCAATATTTGACACTTTGTGATTTTTGTGATTCAAAGTTGACATTTAATATAGGAGGGAAGTATAGGGAATCACTAATCAGTGTGAGCAGTAGATAATCAGTGCACTTATGGCCATGTCAGAGAATACAGGGAGGTTGGTATTACAAATACCCTGACATTATTGCATTCATGGTTTCCAAGCAGAATGGATGCAAATGCCTAGGTACAAAGCAATGACAATAAACTACAAAATGGCTATATACCATTTAGTGACAATAAAAGCTCTAGGAGAGAAAAAAATCATGAGTGCATAGCTTGAGGAACATCTAAACAATGGGGAAAAGTGGTTTTCCAGCTATTTCAGTGGTATTGTTTAAAAAAGCAGGCTCTGTCAAAATCCAAGTGATCAGTAAGGATGCTTTGCGGCTGAAATAGAATTGATAACATTGCAACAGTCAAAACCAGTAAGATTCAAAACCACACCAAAAGCCAGCCAGTAAATTCGAATGATTTAATAAAAAACAGTTCACAAAATCCAACTGGAATGAAAATAAGTCATACACCTCTAGTGCCTCAGCTATATAAAGCCTTTTCAGAGTACATTATACAGCACAAAAACATACCCAATTTATAGTATAAATTCAACACCTAACACTCATTTATTCAATTAACATAATTAAAATGTTAAAGGTGCATCACAAATAAATTTCCAATTCTACTCCCTATTCAAGCCATTAGGACTCAATGTATTATATTTTAAAATAAAAATAGACTCTTTTTTTCTTAAATTATACTTAATTCCCTCAGGAGTTGAAAAATTACTTTTTATGCTGTTCTAGCACTGTGGCTTCCAACCCCATAGGATCCCCATTGTGACACTTAAAAAAATGCTCTGATACCGGGCTGGATTCTTTATTTTTTCTTATATCCCTAACATGCTCTTTAAGCCCTGTCCCAAAACATCTTTTACTCTCACCGATATATACTAATCCGCATGGGCACTTTAGCCATTATATAATTTCTTCACTCTTACAAGTATATCTTCCTTGTTCAAAAATGTTTTTCTTATTAATAGCTGTAAATTTTCTAACCACATATTGACAAACTGCACATTCCCCACATGGGAATGTTCCTTTTATAGGTGTAGTACTATCATTCATGGTTATGGGTCTTTTAAAGATCCGATGAACCAATATGTCTTTAATACTATGCCCTTTCTTAAAAGAAAATTTTAACCTTATATCCTTAAACAGGGCTTCCTTTTTCTTCAAAATATCCCAACAATATTTAACTATACTTTCCATTTTTTTGAAAATGGGGAGAATCTTGAAATAAAATATATATCGTCTCCCTCATTATTCCATTTAGATCCTGTATACTTATTACATTTCAGCATCTTTTTGCCCCTTATTTAATACTCGTTTTATTCCCTCATACACTTGTTGCTTCTGATAGCCCCTACTCAAAATCATATCAGTTATCCTACTAATCTCTTTAATACTTTCTTGTTTATTACTACTCAGCCTCTTAATCCTCAAGAATTCACCATAAGGTATAGAGGCAACAGTGAGAGGGGGTGACAACTAGAACCTTGCAACATATGTTCCTGTTGCTCAAACTTCCTAAATATTTTAGTAGTTATTCCTGTTCTTTCATTCCCTTCCATGGTGAGATCCAAGAAATTTACCTTTACCCCCTTCTGTATCCCATCAAACTTAAGATCAAATCTATTCCTTTCTAACTCTTCCTTGAAACTATTTATTTCTTCAATACCCCCTTGACAAACAAAAAAACAAATAATCTATGAACCTGTAGTACTTTACTACATTCTTCTTATAAAAATTGCTTCTATACATATATGTACTTTTAAAGAAACCCATAAAAAGATTGGCATACATGGGGGAAAAGTCCACCCCCGTGGCTGTACCCTGCAGTTGTCGGTACAACTTCCGATCAAACTCAAGAATTTTATTTTCTAAATAGAATAAAGTTAGCTCTTTAACATATTCTGTCCTCGGACTATTGCCTAGGAAATATTCCAAGGCTTCCATTCCAAATCCATGCTTAATGTTTGTGTACAAATTAACTACATCTAAAACTATAAATTACATATCATTTTGCCATTGTATAGAATTCAACCTATCCACAAAATCATAAGAATCTTTTATAATCGATTCAAGTTTCTTGGCTTCTTTCACAAATGCACCATGTAAAAAACAGCCCATATTATAGGGCAAATAACCACAAGCAGAAACAATAGGTCTCCCTGGAGGATCCATTACATTTTTGTATACTTTAGGTATACAAAATAATTTTGCCACAGTGCAGTTTATGTTATTAAATTTTTGTTGTCTATCTTCTAGTGTCAAATACCTTAACCTAACACCCTTATTTAACTTTTCATCATGGCTTTGTAATATTCATTCAGCACAGTTTCCTTATAAACTTTTTCATCTCTTAAATGTTGGTTACACATCCTTACATATTGCTCAGAATGCATTATAACAAGTTTTCCCCTTTGTCTGCTGGTTTAAACACCAGTTCATGATTATTACTTCAAACAACACCATTCTTTCTTACTCATATTATATTCTATTTTTTATAAACATATAAACTCTAACCATCATTCGTGTGCACATGGAGGACTTCTGCCTACACTTTATTGTTTCTTAACTTATAACTCCTATGATCTCCTTGGATCTACTATCAGGTTAGCCTACTAGGCATTCAATACCCTATCATTCTTAAAAACACTGTCTTGAATTTTCCATCTGAGTAAAAATTTAATAATTTGTTTGTGCATCTGTTTTTGTGTTTCTTTACATCTGTGTAAAAATCCTTTTATTTATGTTTTATTTGGTGTTTTAAACTGTAAAAATTTAACAGTTTGTTGAATGTCTTTTTGGAGCTTTTCTCCCCAGGCCTCTGATGAAAATGGGCATGTATCCAGTTGGACTATTCAGGTAAACAAATGTAAAACAAAATAAATAAAATAAATCAATAAAATTCCTTCTCTACCACACTGTTCAATAAGAGAGAAAACTGTTGTATTTTCTTATTTCTAAACAGGGGAATACATGTACTTTTCATTTTCACACAGCTCGTATCAAAAGTACAATAAGCATTAAACATTTCAATTTCTGAATCATAAGAATAAAAACTATCATCACTTGAATTCATTTCATCATTTTCATTTTCCATATTCAACAACATTTTTGTTTTGTCTTGTTTATAAAAATCTAAAATATGCATTTTTCTAACTAGTTTAAAAAATATCCCCCTTTATTTCATTCAACCAAGGCATAGTTGTTGGAATAAATTTTAAATTCTTACACAAAACAGATTTTTTGACATCAGATAACACATTGTTGGAAATAACCCAAAGTTGCAGCACTTTTAGATGCTATAAAATGTTTTTAAACTTAAAGTATCTATTTTTGGAGTGCTGTCTCCCCTCTGGAATCCAGAAGCCATCGGATCAGTTTAGAGAAGTCTAAAGGAGAAACTGAGATCATTCGAGTCCTCCCTACTTCCGCAACCAATAGGTCAAACTCTGCAGAACAGTCTGAGTAAATACTGAATTTATCACAGAAATGTCTATATTTAATAATGCTATTATTCTTTAACAATTGCTTCCAAAACCAAGGTTAATAGGTTCATAGGTGCTTACTAGGCTAACGACCACAAGGGCCTTTTTAAGCCTAGCCATGCATCCCAAATCTCTAATGAGTTCTGATACCCTTGATAAGTGTAAGCATGAGCCTAGGAGATGAACCATTTACAGGTTACCTGTTTGTCAGAGACATAGGTGCCAAACTAGGGATGAATTTCTGGTTTCCCATCCAATTGTCCAAGTTGCACTTGAATTGGATTAGGGAGAAACTCTGCTTCACATGGATGGGGAGCCTGTTCCATAGACAGGGTAGTCTTTGGATACATACCTATCTCACCAGCATGTCCTATTTATATCACAGGCAAGGTTTAAGTCTTTAGAATGGGTAATTCTGGTACTGTTTGTTTTGTGGATATGCAGGAGGTCCATCAGAGTGGGGTCTGATGATGCCCTGTATGCCAGGCATAGATCTCCCCTCACAAGTCTGTAGGAGACAGAATACAGTGATAGGGCCTTGAGGAAGTCTGAATAGGATGTATTACTTATGCCCTGTATTCTTTTAGTGAGGAACCTCTGTGGACATTCCAGTTGTTGGATATGCCTGGTTAGGTACATGCTAAAGGGGGCATTGTACTCAATGATAGGTCTGATGAATGCTGAATACAGTGGAACATTGACTTCCTTGGACTTAGATGCCATACCTTTGTTTATAAGGTGTGCAGCATAGAATGATTTTCTTACTACTGTAGACATGTGATGATCTAAGGCTAGATTACTATCTATGTGAGTCCCTAAGTCCCTGACTACTAGGTCAACTCTAAGGGGTGTGTTGTCAATATGATAGTTACCAGGGATGGATGACTTCCCAAAGGATACTGTTATGCATTTCTTGGCATTTAGTTTTAGTCTATGACTCTGACACCAGTTGTTTGGCTGTGTCAGCCCCTCCTGGGGAACATTTGTATCAGTGTGAGATTCAATGACAGCTCCTAATTTGCAATCATCTGCAAATTTAGTCAGCTAGAGACCATTGACATTGGCCTTGACTTCTGAGATGTAAATGTCAAAAAGGAGCGGTCCAAGGACTGATCCCTGAGGGACTCCACTTGTGACTGGCCTCTTTGTAGAGGTGGACTCCCCAATTCTAACTTCCTGGGTCCTGTCTGTGAGCCAGATGGGATCCTTCACTGTGGAGAACTGATCCAATTTGGGGTTTATTCAGTTCCAACCTCTCTATCAAGTAAGGGGAATAGATCCAGAAGCCAATTTAGCTCTCCAGCCTGCAGGATAGCCCACTTCATCTGTTCAGGAATCCTTGAGGCTAACATCTGGCCCAGTCTATGAGGGTGGCATTTGCCTCAATAACTGCCCAGTATAGTCCTTGTATGCTATGGAATTGAGCCAGAAGTAAGTCCTTCCATCCATTTGTGTCCTTGGAAGAAAAGTAATGGCACAGGCTAAGCTCTCCTACATGCAGGTAGGTTTTGCAATCAGTAAGACCCAAACCTGCCAACATAGTTGGGAGAGTCAGTATATTCCAGGCTATTCTCCATTCAGTTCTTGCCCATGCAAACTTTTTTCTAATTATTCTAACTCCTTGAGGGTATCTGGGATGGGGAGAAGTTGATGAATGGGGAGCCCTAAGAAGAGTAAATAATCCGAGGAAGGATAAACCAGTTTACGTCTTGAAGCTCCTAAGGAATATCTAGCCATACACTTTCCCAGATTCTGATAAATCCTGTGATCTTCTTTAATATTTCTTTAAAGGTCAAGTCAGCTGATTCACCCAAAGTTGGAGCCAGCATAATCATCAAATAATTTAAGTTTTGGTCACCTGCTAGAAATGGAAACCTACTGACATATTTGGATCAATGGGTATATAATGCAATCTGCCTTTGTTTTGTCTTTATTAATTTGATACTAGTCATATTTAGAAATAGTTCTATCTCATGAAATACCGAATCAAAATCCCATTCCATGTCTGAAAGCAGGATCAGTAGGTCATCTGCATAGAGGACCAGTTTTTACTCCTCTCAATTCAGTAAATGACCAGAAAATAGTGTTTAGCACAATCTAATAGCTAAGAGTTCCAATTTAACATACAACAGTAAGGGGGACAAGAGACATCCTTCCCTAGTGCTTCTGTAAATATTAAATGGATAAGAAAGATTAGGACTTTTCTTGATCTTTGCCCCAGCTTAATGGTGTAGGGTTTTAATAAGTACAGCAAACTCTGGGGGAAATCCAAAAAAAGGCAAGACTTTGTACAGGTATTTCCATTTCTCACTATTAAATGCTTTCTCAGCATTGCAACTGACTAATGTAATTTGTATACATCTTCTGTCATTAACTCCACTCTAATGAGGTTATCAGATGTTGACCTGCCCTTGATAAAACCTGTCTGTCCAGATGTATTAACCCAGGAAGAAAGACCAACATCCTCTTAGCAATGACTGAAGCACAAAGCTTATAATCATAGTTCAAAACTGAGATTGGTGGTAGGAAGATGCACATGTGGAATCCTTATCATAATAACTAATACCACTGCCTTCTTCCAGGGGCAAGGTACATGTCTTTCATGTAAAATATTGTGGAATAGTTTGAGCTACGCAGTGATAAAAAAAGTCTGTAACCTGATTATAGATCTCCAGGAGAATACCATCACAGACTGGTGATGTACCTTCAGCAGCCTTGCCCATCACACTTTCAATTTCTTGCAGAAGTGTGAGGCTCATCAAACATCTGGCTTAGGCCTTACCTTGCCTAGGGATATCTAATGAGTAGATAAAACTGTCAAACTTCTCCTGAGGAAAAGGACAAGAGGCCTCCCAATACAGAGGTTTAAGATAATGCACAAAACCATTCAGCATCTCATGTGGAGCCTGACTAACTTACCATGCCAGGATACAGAAGCCTAGCTAAAACCTATCTGCCTTCTGAGCCCTCATGTGGATCATCAAGTGCTTCAGATTCCAGAATGAAACTTCAAAAATTTGAAAGCCTTTTTTCATATATTTTACCTTGTAATCTAATGCAGAAACTATAGGCCTTCTATGTTCTTCAGTCTTCTCATCTGTACCCTGCAAAACTCTCATTATTTCAAGCTGATCTGTAATCAGTTCTCATTGATAGTTACTAAATTTTGCATTTAGTCCTTGCTATTTCTCTAAAATATTTTGCAGATAAAGAGTAAGTAGTTCTGTCTTTAGGTCAGTTTGTCTTTGAATGACCCCCCCCACATACACACACACACACACACACACACACACACACACACACACACAAGCGCAAGTTAACATTCTGTAGTCCATTTTACTGCTCACTATCAGTAGTAAGTGAAATGACATATATTGCTCTGATATCCCCACAGGGTGATAATGGAGACCAAGGATAAACAGGTATACTCCTTTAAATGCAGGAGCTTTCCATTCCTTGATTCTGATGAAAACCTGGGGAAAGCAGTTAAATGTGTTCCAGGGAAGGGCAAAGACCTTATGACCTTCTAACATCCTTACTAATGTCAAATTTCTCTTAAAAAGTCCCCCTCCCCCAGTGCTGGAACACAGAACCTTCAGGGGTCAGAATGGACCTCACTTAAAGTAAAGACCATGTTCCAGTCACCTCATCATATATTCATACCCTCCTGAAAAATGCAGCCCAGTCCTTGAACATTCTCCTAACCAGTTCCATTGTACAACTGAGAGGAAGGTAGATATTTAAAATGGTCACTTTAAAGTCAACCAAAGAGTACCTAAGCATAACATATTTCCCTTCTTCATCTGTTAGCTGCACACCATTGTGCCAAGGAACCCCATTTCAAGGCATAATAGCAACTGTCCTACTACCCCTACCATGATGAGAAGCCTGCGTAATTGGATAATAACCAAACATATCCAGTTTTAGATGTCCGTGCCCTAACAGGTATGTTTTTTGAATGAGTACCAGAGCTGGTAAAACTGTTTGATCATCATAAAGACCTATGCCCTCTTAACAAGGTTAGTTAATCCATTTATGTCTCATGACAAAATCAATTTCATATGTATTCTTTAAAGTTTTCCCTAGTCAGAATAAAATTACCACAACATCTGGATCAGGTCTAAGCAGAATGCCCCAACCAGACTTTGGTAAAACAGGCATCCATTCCTCCATCCTACAATTGTTAGAGTGAGTTTTGTCTTTGTCTTTCGGCTTTTCCCGGTTAGGGGTCGCCACAGCAGAACTCCGGTCCGCCAATGATTAGCAGTAGAGTTTTACAATTGTTAAAGTGATACTGAAGCAAAACTGAGCCAAAACAGGATCAGAATAACAGATCTTGTTCATAAATTGAATGTTACATCTGAGATATGGTGAACAAAACAAATAAGCAATAATGTTAACAAAGTAATGATAATCATATAGGGAAAAAAACAATCAGCTGAAAACTCCAGATGAGGAGGTGCAAAACCTGCATTAAGAATGACAGGAAGGATGCATAATTGCAGTTCCGATAGCCATAGACAGAACAACAACAGGAAAAAAAAAAAAAAAAAAAACAGCCACATAAAACATCCTTTTTCTGGCTGTCCCCCACCGAAAGGGAGCTTGCTAATAAATGCTTCCAGGGCATACAGCATGCTGCCTGCCCACTTTAGTTGAAAACAATACTTCTACATTTTGATTAAGACATCTTTATAAGCCCACTTCCCTTTTTAAATAAACAGTGTGCTGCAGCCACTTAACTGACAGAAAAAGCATTAACCTTGAGAACTAAAAACAGTGCCAAGGCAAATAGGTAAAATTTCTTTGTTACAAATTCCAATCACTGAATGCACAGTCTGCAGCAACCATCTAACCGATGAAAAATAAAATATTCATTCGAAGCAAGTCAGTAACCATTTTTTTTATTTGTGAACACTCCCACTAGCCACTACAGTTTAACTTAGATACTGCCTCAGTGACTGCAAACTGCAGAGTTGACCATTTGAATGCCCCTATAGATACAGACCTAAGGTCTGATTTAGACCACTCAGATGCAGCACAGTCATCAGATCTATTGTACATTAAGCCCACTGATCATCACTTAGTAACATATGGCAAGAGCAGTGACCATGAGTTCAGTCTTCGTCTTCATATGGAGATGAGGAGTTTTATCCCTGTCTCTGTTTCCATGGGTCTATACGGAAATTCACTTGCAATGATCCGTTAAGTCCATTTTCTCCTCCCTCTGACACCTGTGACATTCTGCATGAATGACCAGGCAGCACCATGTGGAGATGCTGTGCTGGCAGCCTCCATTCTAGCTCCACAAGGAGAGAGAGCTGCCTTAAGGGGGTTCAGTCACTCTAATCCTTGGCCAACTTTGCTGATAATATGGACTGTTTCTTTAACTAGTTTGCTCACATCAAAGATCGAGGGCCTGCCCCTATACCACTGGGTGACTCTTTCAGCAAGTACTGTTCCAAAGTAGATTAAGCTAACAATTTGCTATTATACTGATTGCAGTAGTGAAAAATGACATCATAAATACATCCTGAAAAATATGATGTAACTCCTAGCTGATGTGTGAAATTATTTCTTATTGTAAGCAAACCTCATTTCCCAGTAAAGTGGGCATCGCATTGTATTCATTCTTACCAAAGTTTCTTAAGTGGGTTCTGTATTAGAAGTCATCAGCCATCTCATTATGGCTGAAGTAACTTCAATGCAATTCATATCTCTCAACTGTACAGATTTTCCCAGTATGTCCAGATTTCTCCCTCAAATATTTGGTCTCTTCCTGATAAAATCTGTGTTTTTTTGGCAAATCACAGAGTATTGAAGTCGTTAAATAATGACATATATTTGTGTTTCAGACTTCATTTCCTTCAGAAAATGCATGCTAACACAAATCCTGTTATTCTAGCCACTTTCTAAGTTTATAAAAGCAATATTTAAAATCTGTCCCTATTTTTGGGCCTTTGTCTCCCCATTATTTAAGGCTTTGCAGAGGTTGAGAGTTATGATGCAATTAAATATCCAAGGCCAATTATTTTCTACAACAAACCAAGAATTCACGAGTGACTATTTCAAAATTATGTTTCTCCCTGTAGAGCCACTGCTGTGATGCGTTTTGTGTAGAACTCTGCATACAACAGAAATACTTCTTTTGGAAAAGATCTGAAGGATTTGCAAGCCGCAGCAGTATACTTTGATCCTCACCCCACCTCCTTTTATCCAAATACTGCTCATAGTATGCAATTAAGTGTTGTCCTTGAATGTATATTAATAAACATTGTCATGTTTTAAAGACAAAACTAAATTCTTCCATATGCTGCAGCAGAAATGAAGCTGAGAAGATAACTAAGTAATATGTATAAGTTCTAACATTGCAGATGTAAAGAAACTGACATGTTATGGTTTAATTGTTTGTTAAACATTTATATGCAAACTCATCAAACCTTACTGAACTCCAGTATAAACAGTCATCAAAAAGTGTAGGTGCCAAGAAATTAGTGGGTAGAAAGTTAAAGTGCCCCAATGAAAGTATATTGTTTTATGTCCAAATCGTTCTTATGAACTATGTATTTTCTGCAAGTCTGCAAGACTTGTTATTAGTTTGTTTGCATCATGGAATGCATCTGCTTCACTTCGTTTTCTTAATCTTCATTGTTTTCTCATGTCACACTGGTATGTTTGTGGTGGGAATTTTTTTTGTTTTGTTTCTTTTATGGCTCCCTTATACTGAGGACTCATTAGGCAATACAGCCATTAAATGACATTCTTTACTTTTTGGTTTATGCCCTACTGACAATGAGCAAAGAAGGCCTGTAAAGATGCCCATTTGTATGTTTTTTTTTCTGTGGTTATGGAAGCTGTCCTTGGGTACCACAAAGGCTTTCATACTGCTGGGTCAGGCTTTTCATTATTTTCAGTCAATGATGTACAAAATATCAGTGCATTAATTTTGCACATGTTTTTCCATGCATGCTTCTACTGTAGATGTCTGTTTCCTTTCCACAATGTCTGCCAGATACAAATCAGTTAGTCTACATCAAAACGGTACTTTCCTCATGACTACATCACTGGACCTCAAGTATCCAGATCACTATGCAAACCAAAACAACCAAGACTGAAAATAAGAGTTATGTTTATTCTCTGTAAAGCTATTTACAGATAATCACTTTTTCACATTACAAGCCTTTAGGTTTGTGTTGCAGACAGTGTAATGACAATGTGTTAAGTGGCACTGCTGTTAGTGGCAGTGTGGTAAGCAGTGAACTGGTAAGCAGCAACCTAGCAGCAGTGATATAAATAGCAGACTGAATATTAGCAGTGTGATAAGTAAAGGCAGGATACAGGCACCATGTAGAGTAAACAACTGGACATCGGTAGCAGGGTGAGTAGCAGAATAGATGTTGGCATTGGGACAAGTAGCAGATTGATTGGTTGCAGTGTAGTAAGCAGTAGAAAGTGACAGAAATGGCTTGGTGTGCACTGGCATGTTGGCTGGCAGTTTGGACTCATAACAGACCTCTGAAATGTCCCTAATTGGGAGAAACAAATCTTATTTTCTACCCCAGTTGGTACTGGGACCTCTTCTGTTTAGGCTATACTTCTCTGAAGTTAAGACAAATGTAGAGGGCCTTTGACTGACCACATTTGCTGAAGACTGCAAGCTGGGTGCAATCATTGAATTCCCTAAAGATGTAGATATCCCCTGGGAAGGTCTGACACAGCTGAATAGCTGTGTTAGAACCTTGGCCTAAAACTCAATGCAAAAAAAAAGAATAATCATACCCTTCAGGAAGACAACCACCCCTGCAAATTACAACATTGCTAACACTCCCCTAAGATTATACTGATTACAAGGCATTCTCCAATCTAGCCCCTTCCAAATCTGCTATACATTTGCAAGACAAACATCACGGACCTAAACTCATCTGTGACATATACAAAACATGTTGGAGGGATAAGTATGTGTCTTAGAAATTACCCCTTCTCTGGAACAGAAACCCCCATTCATGTGAAACTGAGCTCTTTCCTAAGTGCATTCAAATGCAATTTGGACCAATGGAGGGGAAATAGCAAATTCACCCCTAGCTTGTTGCCCTTACAGACAGGGGCAGTCTGTAGATGCCCTAAGTCACAGGCATATACCAAAGCCATTCTAGTTCATGGGTATTGATAATTGGGAAAATTGGGATAGAATGCTTAGGCCTAAAAAGGTTCTAGGTCCATTAGCCTAGTAACTTCCTGTGAACCTATGATCCCTGCACAGGCTGACCCTATTGTTCGAGATATGTCTCTATTTTCAGGCTCATTTTACGCCTTCACACAATTTTCTGATTTCTCCTGATTGCATGTGATTTTTGAAGCCATGCAGTGCACAAAAAACTAGTGGCAACAATAATTTAAGAAAGAAGACATACATCTTACATCTCTCATTTTCTGAAGCAAAAATAAATGTCCTTATTGTGGTAGAATTTTACAATTTAGTTCATTAAAGTTGAAAGATTTTTACACTGTCTCTTTGATAATGTGCTTATATTTTCCATGATTTTTTGTCATTCTCTATGTTTTAAATGTGTTTCTGATTAGTATCCTAAATTCCTACAGGAAATGGGATGAGCTATGCTCCATTTGATATTCAAATTTTATGGCAATTATATGTCCAGATTTTTGGCTGGATGTACTTACTTTTCAAGGGCCTTTGTTCCTATTTTCAAAGTCTGCAAGGTGAGAGGTATGACTTATTATGAAAAGACAGCAGCCATGTGTCTGAATGAAATAAAATGGAATACAAACACAGACAATATAATATCACCAAAACCAATTCTTTTTGAATGGAAAGCTCTACTGCACCTTCATATCCCTGTTACCTAACTATTCCAACTGTAAGATCATTCAGGCTTAACATGGAAAGGAAAAAAGACATCTGCAGGATTCAAGAAACTCCATGTAGGGTTCATGTAGAGCCTACACAGAGTGTTTCTGTGTACAAGAAGTTGTGCATGTGGCGGTGCCACTCAATGCATATTAATGAAGCGTGGCATGCTTAAACAGGACTTTGCAGCGAGCAACAGTGTTTTTTGGCCGCAAAACCTCTTTGGGAATCCAGATAGCATTTCCATGTAAGGTTACTGTCTGCAGCATGGCAATCATACCTGTCAACAAATTACAGCAAGAAATCCGAACAAAGCTATAAATAATGGGGAGACAAAGGCCCAAAAATAGGGGCAATTTTTATAACAGGTTTTGCATTAGCATGAATTTTCTGAAGGCTATGAAATCTGAGTCTCAAATGTCTGTCATTATTTTCTGAATTCAATCCTCAATAATTTGTCAGTGATTTGCCAAAACACCACAATTTTATGAGGAAACAGACAAAATATGAATCAAAAATCTGGACATTCTGCAAAAATCTGTACAGTTGACAGGTATGATGGAAATTGCTTTCCCTTGTTTGATATTTGATAGGGTCCCAAACACATTTAAAGGGGCCCTGCCATAAATATATCATTCTGCATTTATTAATGTCATATATTTTATTGTTTTTCATTTCTCTCTCTCTTTTATTTTTTTTTTCACGTGTTTGTGTGATGCTTAGCTCATTTAGGCAACTGGACCATCCATGTATCAGACATGACCCAGACAGCCTAAAATACACACTGGATGCATTCAATTAATACCATTGAGCATTGCACAAACCCAGTAAGCAAGGTTGCATTGCACTAACACTGTCAAGTTAACAATGAATAATAATATAGAGGATGTCATATAACTGATCCTGTGGCAATCGGTGATGATAAGTCTAGGTCTGAAATGCAAATGGTTCTGGGTCTTAGTACAGGGCGAGCAAACTTTTATTTTACTGTGTTGATATTGCAGATTATACAAATGAAGTGCAACACAGACAAGTGTTTTCACAACCATCTTGTGGCAAGAGCTGTAAGTTTAGGACTACTGTACACATGGTGCTGGGTTCAAAACCATTATTTTATATTTTTTATTGCCCACTATTGCACATCACTTACCATCCTGCAAACAGATTCACCCTGGCTTACAATGTTTGTGCGATGATAAGCAGTGCACAACTTTTCAAATGTAGCAAACAACAGACAGTGTGCATTCCCAGTAAGCGCAATATGTGCAATTGGTGGTAAAACATGATATTTAAAGTAGAATTGGTGGGAAATGCTCATTATATGTTGAACTTCTTATTTAGGAGCCATGGCTGCTGTTGGAGAGGATGTACGCTTCCAAGCACAACACTGGGGTGTTCAGGAGTCCAAAGTCTTTCTTGGGCTCCTAGTTAAGGAGCATGGCCCACACCTTTTGCAGAAGTACAATTCAGGTTCTTAGTAAAAGTCTGAAGTCTGGACTAGTTTGGCTAGGGCTTTGACCAGTGCGACAGGTATACTATGCACTGGTGAGCAATCTCATTATCATTATGATGTTCTCAGTAGGAGGAAGAGGGAGACCCTTGATCAGTGGATCAGGGAATGTAGAGCAGGGAACACTCCACAGATGTTTAAGTTTAAAATGCATTGACCAATTGTAAAAGTTATAGCTGAATATAGTCAAGACTGGTATTCATAATGGCATTCTGTTTTGTTTTACTTTTTCCACAGCTGCTGAAGAAAGGACCTCGAATGTGAGGTCTCATGGAGCGCACCTAGCAAGGATGAGAAAAGCATGTGGTATGTATGCATATAAAAAGTGCTGTTATTGTAGCTTTAACTGTTAAAGATGGATTACTTATTATTTCAGACAGTTGTATACAATTGAGCATGCATATCTCAACTGTCAAAGAAAGTATACATGCCTTACTCAGTAGCACAAAGCAACCATTTCATATTCTCAAATAACAATGAACATGCATGAATAAAGTGTAAAAGAAAAGTATACATGCATATATCAGACTAAGATATACTGTCCCCTGGCTATAATATCCTCAGACTATATAGAACAAAGAAAAAAGGAGGTGGGGTAGCGATCATGTTTGCTGACCACCTTACTCTAATCCCTCTATCTGTACCCTTCCCTCCTACCTCTCCAGCTGAACTTCTTATCACAAACTGTAAACTAAACACCCATACTTCACTTAATGTAGCTGCAATCTATATTCCACCTGGCGACAACATCAAACTACTGGAAAATAATCTTTCCTTACTCTGCAATGACCTTCTCAGTGAAATTATATTCATGGGTGATGTCAACATAAACTGGTTAACTCTCTCTTCTGAATCCCCCTCCTCCTCCATTAACTTACATGATTTCACCCATCTAATATCCAATCCTACCTATACTATCAAACCATCTAATCAATCATCTATCCTTGACTGGATCCTAGTATCTCACCCCTAAAAATATCACTTCCCTGAAACCTTGCCAGATACCCTTAATTAATGCCAATTAAAGTCCTCCATTTCAATACTCATATGTGTAAACCCTATAAGATCAAAGCATGTCACAAATTGACAAACTTTGACTCTAGCATGCTAAACAGCCAGCTCTCAGCTATCAACTGGTCGTTCCTCAGACACCCTTAATGAAGCCATACAGGAATTTAACAACATATTCCTAAACATACTCAACTCCCTAGCCCCCATGCGTAATATAAGAATAAAAGTAGCTGTATCCCCTTTGTTAACTAACTGATGGCACAGAGAGATAAAACATGGAAACTCTGGTCTAAAACTAAAGTCCCCTCTACTTCCATCTCTACAGATACCTACATAACCTCACTAAAAAAGCCATTACCAATGACAAGAGAAACTACTATAATAACCCTCCTAAGTCACATCTTAATAACCCAAAAAAGTTCTGGCATACTATCAACCAAATCCTCCATCCTGGCAAGCCCTCCTCTTCCACAACCTATTCTTTCAGGTACTCCTCTCCAGACTGCAACAAACTTTAACAGCTATTTCATAGAGTCCATTAGCAAACTAACCAACTATACTAATACCAATACTGACAATATCCCTATCAACAACCCACTTAAACCCTCGAACTCCTCCTCACCCTTCTCCATAAAAAACATATCCACCAACTACATTCAATCCCTACTACTTAAACTTAAATCTTGCTCCCCCTCTACAGACAAGTCTCCCACCACTCTTTCTACATAAAGCAGCCAACTCCATTGCCCTACCCATCTCTATACTCATCAACAGATCCCTTACTGAGACTAAAGTCCATGCAACTTGGAAAAAGTTCTATACCTTACCTATCCATAAAGGAGGTAGCTCTACTGAACGGTCAGTCTTTTGGAACATAGCAATCCTATCACTCCTCTTTAAAATCTTGGAAAAATGTGCACACAAACAAGTCCTACAATAACTCATACATAAGAAACTAATCACCACTACCCAACATGGATTTCGCCCTGGACACAGTACCTCTACAGCCCTCATTTCTTTCAACTCCATTTCACAAGCTAGAGACCCAAATAAACTTGGAACCTGCCTCTTTCTTGACCTCTCAAAAGCTTTTGACACTATATCTTACCCCCTGCTCTTAAACAAACTCTCATAATTCAACCTATCTTCCTGTACTGTCTCCTGGTTATCTAGCTACCTCAGCAATTGTCTCTAATCAGTTAAATGGTTCTCTGTTATCTCCCCTGAAATTCCCATAAATATTCGGGTCCCCCAAGGTTCAATTTTGGGACCACTTCTCTTTAATATATTCACCAACCAGTTATCCATATCTAAACCACAGTCATCCCTAGTACAATATGCTGATGACTCCACTGTTATCACTATAGCCGATAACCTCCCAGTCCTACATACAACAACTCAGAACTCCTTTCGATCTGTTGAAACCTGGCTCAACAAAAACAGCTAATCCTAAACCCCAAGAAGACTAAACTCCTGCTCTTCATTCCAAAAACTATGAAACATCTTAAACCTTCTTTGTCTATCACTTCCCTCAATAACACACCTATCACAGTTGAAACTCATACCAAATTACTTGGGGTCATTATTGATGACCAGTTGACATTTGACCTACATGTACACAGTAACATTAAAAAAACACCAAAAACTTGGACTACTCTACAGGAACAAAAACATTTTTGTCCAGTAAAACCAAGATAGCCTTATACCATGGCTACCTACTACCAACCCTACTATATGGCTCTCAAATCCTCACCAACTTACAAACCACGCCTCTCGCTAAAAAGGAATCCACTTACAATAAGGTGGCCAAATTTGCTGCTGAATACCAACACTATTCTCACAACTGCTTAGCACTCAGGAAACTAAACTGGTTAGAGCGCCCTAACTACCTTCTCCTCTCACAGCTTCAGATAATTCACTCCATTCTACCCCAGCCCTCTTTCTGTCCCAGCATTCACTCTATCATCTCTCCCTACACCCCTCCTAGAACTCTTTGGAGCTCAGAACAACATCGTCTTTCAATATACAAGCCAAAGATTAGCATTGGCAAAAAACTCTATAGCTTCTTCCCAGCTAACAACTGGAATAAAATTCCATTGCACATTCGTAATATTAAGCCTAAACCCCAGTTCAAAAATGCATTGAAAAAATCACCTAAACAACACTAGACTATGTCAATGTAACTATCCCCCTGATAGACCTGCTCTTCCCTCCCAACGTGCCCCCCCCCCTTTCTGTACTTCTGTGACACCTAACTTACTTTCTTTACTACTTTATTTCTGTATACTACTCCTTCTTCATCTAGCCTTTCCACCATCCACCTGCTTATTTACTATACACTCGTATAATAATTCTTGAGCCTTTTTCTTGTCTCTGCTAAACACAAAGTGATAAATGTAAAGATTCTAATTGTATCCTCTGTACCCTGTAACTGTACTAGATGTCCTATGCTAATATGTAAAACTAAAGCCTCTCGTGTTAAACTAAGATTAGCATTTTCTGATGGGAAACAATTGTTTAAAGAACTATGTACTATGTTACTTTAGTTAGATAATGGACTGTTGTCTTTTTGTGGAGATTTGCTCCCGGGTCTCCACTGAAAAAGGGGTCCGACCCAGTTGGACTAACCCAGTCAAAAAATGTAAAATAAAATAAAAATTAATTAAATAATTAATGAATGAATTAATTAATTAATTAATTAATTAGTTAATCTGCAGTCCAAAAGAAAAGTACAGTATTACAGTAGTCAGCAGTTGTGGGTTCAAAGACAACACTTCCCAAATATATAATAGTGTGTACAGTAGTGTTATGTTTTCATCATTATATGCACAATGTTTGTGTCTTTCGGCTTTTTCCCGGTTAGGGGTCACCACAGTGGAACTCCGGTCCTCTAATGATTGGCAGTTGATTTTTACATACCGGCTTGCCAGGCCTGACGCACAACCTTCAACAAAGGTACGCCCATTCATGCATGTCTCCACGCAGAAGACGCTCTAGCTGAGAATCGAACTGGACAGCATCTTACTGTGAGGCGACAATGCTACCGCAGCACCTGTTAGCTAATCATCATTATAGTAAGTTACTTTCAGACTTCAATACCTCTGGCATGAATTGCCTGCTGTCAAGTGTAATCGTGCATATGTGTAATACATGCACACTTGAATGATTGTGGGCTGCAATCTGATCAGTACTACAATGTCCACCTGTTAGTAACTGGGTAGTCTTCAAAGTAATAAATAAATTTCTTAGGAGTTGGTAGTGCTAAAAGTAAAACATAACAGAACAGAGTGAAATGATTGCAGAAAGCTTTTGTATATTTACTATGAAGTTAATAATGTTTTCCTGTTTTTCTCTCACCCCACCTCTTTTCTTCTTTTTTATTGTTTAATTTGTTTTCATGTTGTTGTTATTATGTATTTTGTACGTCTTTGTTTTAATTTATTTCTAATTTTATTTGTATTTATTGCTATTTACATCTACTTTTGTTATTATTATCTTTAATTTGCTTTTCTTTGTTCATCTATTTATTTTCCATGTGTCTATTTTTTTTATTTTATAGTTGTATGTTAATGATTTTTTTTATTACTATGGCACAGCAGAGTAGGCAGGTCTCACGTGATCCTCCTACTCTCACTCTACCGGCTACAACACCAAGGCCCAGCACATCTGGACTGCAGCCTATTCGCACCCTGTCTGCTCCACTTTCAATACCTGGGCCTTCAGGTAGTTCTGCCCCAGAGGATAGGCCTGTGGTCCCCTCTGGGAGCAGTGATGGAGGAAGTGCATTTATCATCTGGAATGAGTTGCCAGATATGATGCACAGGATCGTGCACTACACAGTGGACACATGCCTATGCCAGATGGCATGCCTGCTCTCTGTCCTGCTACAGAGTACCCATTGAAGATGCTCACATTGAGCACTGCAGGCAATAGGGCAGTAAGATGACAGTGGTGACAGTCCACTGTGTGAGGACTTGATTCCCACTGTCACCCTTCCTGATGTCCATGAGACCTCGATTTCACCACCCACACCCAAACCATGGTGTTCACTGCCCTGTTGTGTCCTTCACCATCCCTGTATCTTGTCTTGTATGTTCTGTCTGTCAGGAATTGCTTCCTCACCTTGCCAACTTGCCTGCCGCAGACATGCCTATGTCCTTTCCCCAACATTCCTCTTTCACCAAAGGGCACCTGTCCCCAAAACAAAATCATCCCATAAATAGCTCTCCAATTTGTACAAGTCTACTTGACACACTTGATTCAATCCAATTGGCTATAGAAAATAATCATGTTGTTGTCACCGCTATATTTGGAAGTGACAGTCCAAATTCAGCTGATACTCCATACATCTGATCAGTCTTTATTGTTGAAGAAATGGATAGCTATAGTTCTTTCCTACATCCTTCCTGCACATTTCTGCCCTCCTTTCACTTTGTTTTGCCCCCTGTTTGCTCCCCATTTTACCAATATCACTGAGAGTACAACCCTGTGGGATGAATTAGTGGCCAACATTAACACCATTGGGTGACACAGTCGCACATATGAGCAGATGCATCACAGAGCCACAGACATGGTAACTGCTACACTTAGGCATGCAGCTGCAATGGCACATGATCATCAACTCACAGGTGGAGGCCTTGTTGCAGAACCCCATTATACTGCCACTGAGAAATTCCTGGTGAACATTGCCACCCAGGACAGCAACCAGCAATCCATGGCACATTATGTTCTGGAAGTGGGCGCAACACTTGTATCCCAAGAGGAGCTTCCAGGTATGTCATGTTATATGATAATTAGAATACCATGGCATAGTGCAATAATTTCAATAATGTATATGTCTTTGTCAGTTGTTTGTTAGGTGGGTGGATTTTGGATTATAAGCTTAATTTGAAGGTGCCAGCCACATTCTTGTTGACATTTGAGGTACTGCAGATATAGAAGTGTAAATGTATTACCCCTGTTTTACTATTAAATGTGATAATGTTGCCATTACCTCTTGATTTACTTATTTCAGAACCATCAGAAACACAGAGACACAGGCCTTCTGCAGATGGCAAGCCTAATACATTTTGTCAGTACTGTAGATAAATTTCAAGATATCTCATAGTGTGTCCTCTCAGGCCTGTTGTATGTATTGCTGTACTGTTTATAATAGTGACAACAGTGTACATTTTTAGCATATATTGCTGCATAATAGTGCAGGTATTAATGTATTCCTGTGTTTCTCCCTTTTTATCACAAGCGACATTCTGACACCTGATGTCCATGTGTAAACAGACACTGATAATGATGGTGTCCAAACTGAGGCACAGGTGGGGGTGCAGGGGTTTAACCTGGCACTAATGTTAACATCCAGTGACCCTCTTCATTTTCCCTGAACACAGCCTGTAGGCCTACACCTACCCAGTCCACTAAGGCCAGAGATTTTGGACAGGCTGAGGATGAGGACATTTATCAGGTATGTTTGGCTACTGCAACTTCAGTGCCTGTCGAATCGTCTGTAGCCAAAATGTTGGCAAAGTGTCATGCAGGAGGGTTGATGTGGGTGCTCGGAGGAGGCCTGCTGTCCTTCCTCTACTTGGTGCAGGTGTTTCTTCCCGTGTCACTCAATGGATATTTAGGGCCATCATGGAGGCAGAGGCACATTATGAAAGGTGGTATAGACAAATGCTCAGGGTTCTAGATGCGGCACAGTCTGACATCTGTGAGTGCCTCCACCATGTAGCCAATTCAGTGGATCAGTTGAATAATACATTGGAACATGGAGTGTCTGTGATGGAACGAGGGGTTTATATCACAAACCATGCAGTGTCTGTAATGACATGTATGCTAGGAGGGGAACATCATCCATGTGGGTATAGGTCAGCCACACCATCTGCTTCTAGTCAATGTGCCCATGTCTGATCATGCTCTTGCCGTGGTAGTATTTCCCCTGCTCCATCAGGGAATGTGCTGTACACACCCAGACATGGCAGGCCATGGGGTTGTGGTCCTGGGCATTCCCATGAAGGGAGCATGTCCAGCAGACAACAGTCACAGTCAGGTAGTAGCACTGCATCTGACCTTGGGCATGGCGGTACCCATGCATCTCTTGGCAGAGCCAGGTATCATGGTCAGGGACAAAACTGATGACAATTCTACCATGCACAGCTCACACCTGAACAACATACCATGATGTAGAGCTAGCAGTGTGCTTGGCTGTGTTCATGCGCACTCCTTACATTGCAAAACCACCAGATTTAATAGAAGCTTTTTTTCACAAGCCATCAGACTTCTGAACTCCAGTAATGACCTACACCAGGTAAGGTAGCTTACATCCTTCTAAGTTGGAAACTGATGATTGAGGGCTCAGTGTCTGTTATTCTAAAAGTGTATTAGTTCTGGTTTAAGCACTTGGGATTCAGGCCAGTTATTTTACATTAAGAAGGTTCGTGGTCTGCACTCTTGTGGGAGAAGAGGCTCGACTCTGCCCTTCTGAGCTGGGAATTTCTGGTTAAAGGCTTATAGTATCCCAATCTTTATTGAAAGTTAACTAGTGCAATGTTTTAAAGGCTTATAGTGCCTGCATATTTGAACTGTTTCTTACTGAAATTGGTACACCTTGTTTGCTGTAGCATAGATTAGATCCAGGCCTGCTGAATCTAGCTTTGTTTGTATGCTTGTTGTTTGTTTGCTTGTTATTTCCCTGAAATGCTAATTCCACCTAAAACATGGCTTTTCAGTGTTTCTGTGGATCCCTAGTGATATCTGCATTGCTTACTGTACTTATTTCCTTGTTTCACTTGAAAGAAAGTTACTGTTTGTCATTTTTGCATTTAAGTTACCTGTAACACATTGCATTTAAGTTACCTGGCACTTGCTCACTAAAGCAATTATATAAGTCAGAACTAAAAAAGTAAAAGCACTACACCCTCAAAAACTCCCCTTGAGTACCTTGTTCCCCATTGGCCCTTTTTTTCAATTATAAAGGAATTCCCAATACTATTCTAGCATGTCCAAAGGTCAGTTGTCAATCTCCTCTCCGGTCCAGCTGGTGAATCTGGGAATCTTGAGGCAATGTTACAACTGCCTCATGTACACAGACAACCCTCTCCTCCTCCCAACAAATACCAACACATGTGAGAGATGCAACCATATAGCCAAACTGGAGGCTAAGCTCTCTCAACTCAGTACTGGCATAACCAGTCAGGAGGAGAAGGAAACCACACTCACTACAATTCCAGTCTCACATAGACCTACCACGACAGCAAACCAAACGCATAAACACACAAAAACATACTCAGAGGCTCTAAATTAAAATCTGCCTAAGCAGCAGAGACCTCCAAAGCAGACACCCAAGCAACCGCTACCCCAAAACAAAACACGTGCAACACATAGCTTACAAAGCCAGTGTGATGAACATTCACAGCCCTTAAGGCTAAACAACACACCTGATACACTTGTAATAGGTGACTCTATCGTCAGGCACACTGACGTCCCACTCACCAGGCTAAACAAGGAGAAGGTCATGGTGAGCTGCCTGTCGGGCGCTAGGATCCGCCACATAACACAAGCACTCAGGTCACTCCAAGGCAAGTACAAATATGACTCAGTCATTGTCCATGCTGGTGTGAATGACCTGAGATGTACCTCCCTGGACTACATGAAAAGAGACATAGAGGAGCTCTCTGAGCATGATCTTACCCTCACCAAGAATTATGCCACAATATGAAGACAAGATGATCAATTTCAACAATTGGCTTAAGTATTGGTGTCATTCAAAGGGGATCCAATGCCTGTCAGCCTAGGATGACATGCTCGACAAGCCACGATGCTTCGTTAGGGACGGTTTGCACCTGTCACCCCTGGGCTTTCGGATATTGGCAAAGGCTCTTGCTACCCCCATAGTGCCATTTTTAGGCAAGGCTCAAAAGACAAACCCACCTCCATAGGTATCACAAGGGATAAGAAACTAAGAGTAATGCTAGTCAACACCAGAAGTCTAAACCTCAAGATGCACACACTCAAAACTCTCCTTAGCATGGAGACCATTGATATCTGTGCAGTAACAGAAACCTGGTTCAAGGCTCCCGAGAGCACCCCAGCACTACCAGGTTATACCTCATACCATGCTTTTTGGCCCCAAAACTTGGACTGAACCACAAAAGGAGGGGGAGTATCAATATTCATCAAAGATACCCACACCTCCAGGTTGGTGGCACAGCACGAAGCATCAGAGACTATCCATGTTCAACTAACAGTGGGTAAAACTGCCTTCCCAGTTTATAGCCTGCTACAGACCACCCTCCCAAACCCAGGAACCACACTCGGACTTCCTGAGAACACTGGAAAATATGAAGGTCTCTCCAAACACCATTATATTGGGTGACTTCAACTACCCAAACATAGACTGGGAGCATTACTCTAGCTCCAACACCCTAGCCCAAAGGTTCCTAGAATTTATAAACTCAAATGCTATGGAACAACTTGTTACCACTCCCACAAGAGGGGAAAACATACTGGACCTGATCATCACCAATATGGTGACTCTATGCTCCAGACCAGAAGTGTATCCCTCACTGGTAAGATCAGACCATAAACTAATCTCACTGGATATTCACATCCTGACCCCACCCCCTGCCCAGAAAACCACAGTGAATAACTTCTCTAAAGCAAATTTCACACTCCTCAAAACTGAGGTGAAATCCTTTAAAGCCCCCGGGCCTGTGGAAAATACGGCCCAGACCGCAGAATCCTTTATAAACGCATTCTATGAACACCTTCAGGAATGCATGGATCATGCAATCCCAAATAAAACCAAGACCCAATCCTCCAAAGGCAGACATCCTGTCTGGTGGACCCCAGCCATAAACAAACTATACAATAGAAGGAGGAAGCTACTACATGATAGAGCAAAATCCCAAAAAGGGAAGGCATCGCTGATCAGTATTAGCAAAAAACTACGAGCACTCATAAAATCGTCTAAGGCCAGCTTTGAGAGAAAAATTGCACAAGACGCTAAGGATAATCACAAGGCTTTCTTTAGTTATGTTAGGAACCTGGGTGGGAATTCCCAGATATACTCAGAATTAGTCCAAAATGACAAAAAATACACCAAACCCACAGACATTGCCAACATCCTAGCTGACAGGTTCAGCGCAAACCCCCCCCCCCCACCAAAAGGGCAAATATCTATCCCAGCAGAGTGCTGCCCCCCTGACATCTCAGATGCTCAGGTAAGAACCGCCCTCTCCAAAGCAAAAATCACACCATCAATGGGACCAGACGGTGTCCCGGGCTGCGTCCTACATGAAATCCAAGAAGAGCTAAACCCAAACATAAAACTACTGTTCAATCTCAGCCTTACTACAGGATATGTACCCAAAGAGTGGCATACAGCAACAGTGGTCCCTCTCCACAAAGGTGGTGCCTCAGTGGATCCTGGAAACTGTCGCCCCATAAGCCTGACTAGCTTGGTCTGCAAAGCTATGGAAAAGATCATCATTGACCTCATAAATAATGATATTGGGGACCTACAGACACTGGATCCTACCCATTTTGGCTTTGTTAAGGGCAGATCCTGCCTCTTAAACCTGGTTGATTTCTTTGAAACAGTCACCAAGGCCACTGATGAGGGGAAGGTGGTCCACACAGCCTACCTGGACCTCGCAAAAGCCTTCAATACAATACCCCACTCGGGCATTATAGATAAGCTCACCAGCTTAAATATAAACTCCTATGTCACTAGATGGGTTGCAAACTGGCTCAAGGACAGAACCCACATGGTTAGAATTGCTAGAGCCATGTCAGACTCCAAACCAGTTACAAGTGGCATCCCACAAGACTCAGTCCTGGGACCTCTCTTGTTCGGTACATATTTCTCGAAGGTACAGGCCAAGACAGAAAGACTGTGGCTGACCAAGTTCACAGATGACTGCAAACTGGGCACCATAATCGACTCTCCAGCCGACACAAGCATCCTCCAAAAGGGCCTCATAGAAACAGACAACTGGTGCCAGAGCCATGGCCTCAAGCTAAATGCCAAAAAGTGTATAGTCATCCCCTTTGGCAAAAACAAAGTGCCCACAAATTACCACATAGGTGGTAATCCATTAAGTACAGAAGAAGTAATTAGGGACCTGGGGACCCAATTTGATAGCAATCTCTCATTTGACAACCACATGGCCAAAGTGGTTAGAAAAACATTTTATATAGCCCACCTAATCATGAAGGGATTCACATCTAGATCAGGTGAGGTCATCATGCTTCTTTACTCATCCCTCATCAGGCCTATAATTGAGTACAATGCCCCTTTTGGGATGTACCTTACCAGACACCTGCAGCAAAAGGAAAGACCCCAAAAGTACCTCACCAAGAGGATCAAAGGGCTCAAACAGATGCCATATGCTGCCCGGTTAAAGAAACTCCAGCTCTACTCAGTGGCATACCACCTGCTCAGAGGCGATCTGTGCCTGACGTATAAAGCCATGTCCAACCCGGAATTAATGGAGATGCTGCACCTCAGAAAATCCAAATCCCATCAAGCTATGCGCTCGAGAGACTTGAACCTCAGCACTGAAATAAATAGGACATGCTGGAGGGACAGATTCATAACCCAGAGGCTCCCTTCACTTTGGAATAAAATCCCAGTCCAGGTTAGGCAGAGTCCCTCATTGACTCTCTTCAAGAGGAATCTTGATGAGTGGATGGGAGATCGTAGGTTTACCCCGGGTATCACTTCTGTGTCACTGTTAGACAGAGGCACAGTATACTAACCTTGAAAAAGGGCATAGCAAAATTAATTTAAAATGGGTGGCGAAAGCCAAACACACTCTGGCTAGGCTTATAAATGCCCTAGGGCAGATAGCCTAGTATGAACCTATGAACCTATGAACCATGCTAGTCATGGAGGTCTGGAGTTATAACACTGAGATAATTCACGGACATATGTAATAACTCTATGAAAGTACAACTCATACCTTATGTGCAATATTAACAATGTCAAGTTAACATTCTGTAAAATATGCCAAGTTAGCATTTTGTGCAATTTGAAATCTGTCTGATTTTGATTTGTGTGATGTATTATCTGTGCAATATTTTGGGTATTGGTGAAGACATGTAAGTGGAATAGTCTTGGTGCATGCTATTGTACTTGTTACTGCACTGTATAAATTTCTTACTGTTGTTATTGTTGGATTAGCTTTGGCATATGTGTTGTATTAACATCAGTGTATGTTGTATGCACATTGAGTTCAAACTATTACAATTTCATTCACTTGCACTGTTATGCAGTCTGAATGACAATAAAGTTTACTTTGACTTTGACTTTGACACATCAGTTTCATATTGAGAACCCCTACAGATACAGACACACACACACACACACACACACACACACACACACACACACACACACACACACACACACACACACACACACACACACACACACACATCATTTACATGGTTCAGCCTGCCCACTTCCCAGTTCTTACTCACACACACTCAACAATCTTTGTTGTCATTCTAGACCTCTTACCCCCCCCCCCATATACCCTGTGCATATCCCTGATTTCTCTATTTCGGATTCAGGGAAACTAAAGCTTTGTGTTTGATGCACAGGGTGCTTAGCTACATTATTGATTAGTATATCTACATCTGTTTTCTTTAAATGATAATTATACCTGTGAATTATATTTGCCTTGCCAAGTTGTACAGTGGATAGCATCATCATTTCATTAATTTACAGTATATTCACTTCTAAAAGTTGTGAAGTCAACAACTGCAATGTGTCTCATAACATTCTAACTGTTCTCTTTAATGATTATCCAGTACAAATGTATGCTACACATCATAAGTCAGGCCATCACATTCAGATCTCTGATTGCATAACGCACTGTAGTATAATCTAATCAGAAAAGTACAGTATTCTACTCTCTGTTGCATATAGCTCACCAGACACATGCATCTGCAGGACACCCTGCAGGGATTTATCATCAAGATAACACAGAACCCACAAACCATGCCATGATGTATGTATACAGATTAAAACACATCACTTTAATCTGTCTTCTATTGCATGATGTCATGTCTGCTTGATATCTAGGCCACAGTCTGAGCATGTCCTGATGAGATACATGCATATGCAATACTCTGGTATAGCCAATGACATCAGCATTGTCTGTTGAGCATACGGGTATAACAGTGTCCCACCTGTTGGTGTAAAATGCTATCTCTAATGTCAGGCTACCACTAACTTATACACACAGTTGACTGTAGTGAGAATATAACCTCTACTTATCTAAATATAAAGGCTACAGATTACTGAACATAACAAACATGCCATGGCACAAGCCTGACTTCCATTGTGTCAGACAACCCTTTATAGCTGATGACATCAGCAATGGATGCTGAGTGCAAGAAATGTGTCTCACCTGCTGGTGTAAAATGCTCTCTCTAATATCAAGTTACAGCTCTCACACACACACACACACACACACACACACACACACACACACACACACACACACACACACACTTGACTGCAGTGAGAATAGAACCCCTTCCTAAGTATAAAGACTACAGATTACTGAACATAGCACACACTCCATAGCACAATTCTGACTTGCATTGTGTCAGACCACCCCTTATAGCTGATGACATCAGCAGTGTCTGTTACAGGTGTAAAATACTGTCTCTAATGTCAGCTTACAGTTCACACACAGATAGAAAAAAGAACACACCTCCAAGTGATGCACTGTACCAAAACCAAAATTAAACCAAAGTCAGGTACAGTTCCACAGCTGAATGAACAAAATCCAAAAGTTCGTAAAAACAAAGAACTTTAATGTGGAAATAGAATGAAACTGAAAAACTTCTTATATAAATATATATATATATATATATATATATATATATATATATATATATATATATATATATATAAAATGAGTAAGTAAAACCAATTCAATAATCAACCTATTAAGCATCTCATTAAATCTTGTAATAGTGAATTCAGCATAACCAAAAAACTCTTGTGCGTTAAGGCATGTACACATAGTTTACCTCTAAAATATATAAGGTAAACTATGTATACATGCCTTTAAGCACAAGGGTTTTCTGGTTATGCTGACTTCACTATTACAAAATTTAATGAGATGTCTTAATAGGTTGATTATTTAATCGATTTTACTTACTCATTGTATATATAAGATGTTTTTCAGTTTCATTCTTTGATCTGAAGAAGCAATTTTTAAATTGTGAAAGCACTCATCTATTTCCACATTTGGATTTTGTTCATTCAGCTGTGGAACTGTACCTGCCTTCTTTTGTTGGACTTCACTCACACACAGAATTGACTGCAATGAGAACAGAACCCCTACCTCTCTAAGTGCACAAACTACTGTTCAATGAATGCAACACATGCATCACAAAACAAGTTTGCTTTGTATTCTGTCAGACAACCCTTTATAGCTGATAACATCAACACTGTTTGTTGTGGACAAGATATGTGTCCCACCTGCTGGTGTAAAATGCTCTCTGCAATATCAAGTTACAGCTCACTCACTCACTCACACAGTTGTCTACATTGAGATTAGAACCCCTGCCTACCTTAGTAGGTAGACTACAGAACACAGTACTTAACACACACACCACAACACAAGTCTGACATATAGCTGTGTAGATGAACTTATAGTAGATGACATCAGCAGGCCCTGTGAGAGACAACAGCTTGGGAGGTTGGTATGGAATGACTGTGTAGGAATGAGCAGCTATAAAAAAATATCTAGCCATGCCATTGGATAGATAACTGTGGGATACCACTTACGCTCTGCTACCTAGAGTCACACACACAGTCAACTGAAGTGAGAACAGAACCCCTATCTATCTAAGTGCACAGACTACAGAACACAGTACTTAACATATGCACCACAGCACAAATCTGACTTATACAGTAGTGCAGGTGAAGTTATAGTAGATGACATCAGCAGGCCTTGTGAGGGACAACAGCTTGGGAGGTTTGCATAGGCCTCATAGCATCATATGAGGCTAATATCTTAATAGCACTAGGCTGCTTAGAAGCCAAGCTGTATAACAACACAAGTACTCATATTGAGCATATTTGGATGTTTGCTTTTAGCAGAACAAGGTTGTCAGTACCACCAACTGCCACTGTCCATGACAGCACACACATTATAAATTACACTTTGTTGGCTGGCACAATCAGCCATATACTGTTCTTTAGGGGGTACCACTGCTGAGTTACTTTTATGACACAATCAAGGCTACACTGCCTTTGGGGGGAGGCTCATGTACTGCTATGTCACAAACAATCATAGCTTGTTCTTTTGTGGGTAAGCAATGTTGTTACTGCTATGGCACAAACAAGGATGTGATGCTCTTGTTACTCTCCTTGTTCTGTTTCCTGCCTGTTGTTTGATCCTGGGAAGGGTGATGAAGTCAGAAACTGCAATGTGTATCATACTTTCTAACTTCTCTCATTATGGATTTTACAGTATAAAGATACGGTATAAAAATAAGGACATGTACTGTGCATCAGTATATTTCAAAGGTAGCCCAAACAAAATGAAAGAAAATGCACCGAGCTAGCACACTGAGAACGTTTATTAATAGACAAAACAGAAAACAGAAATGGTGAGCGCTTTCACACCATAAAGTTGCTTCATCAGACAACAGTAAAAGGCTTACACTCTATTTAAATAGTCAAATATCCATTACTCAATTAACTAATTAGGGTTAGCAAGCTGTACACAATCAAATTCAAGAGAAGCTTACCACAGTGAATCCTACAATAAAGATGCACTATGCATATAATGTTACACACAACGTTACTAAGCATATATAACCACACTATATACAGTGTAAAAAACCATGTACATACATATATAAGATAAAACAACGACAGTAAGACATATAAAAAACTAATAAAAACATCTAAAATATCTTCTAAAAGATCTAAAAATCAGTGCATGAGTGGTCGAGCCTTCAAAAAGGGAACCAAAGTAGTGGCAGCATTCAACCCAGGAAACTTCTCAGCGTTAAGCTTCAGTATCCATTTTTGCTCATGCCCCTCTGTAATATTTTGTATGTCACCACCCCTAGGGTTCCTATAAATATGTTGCAAAACCAAAAATTTAAAGGAATGTGAACGATCATTAGACATAACGTGACAGGCCAGAGCACTGGATTGTTTACAGTTGGTAATGTCTCTCACATGTTCTAAAATACGATCTTTCAGCATTCTATTCATTTTGCCTACATAATAAGCATGGCATTGTTGACAAAAACAAAAATAAACAACATCAGTGGTTCTACAATCTGAATATTGATTAGAATGTAACGAAAAATGCCTGGTAGGATGCACATAATTATTTTTGTTACAAACAAACTGACAAGCACTACAGTTCCTACATGGAAAAGTTCCACGGCGAACAGAGTGAGTTAACTTTTTTTGTGTTTCCCCATGGCAAAGGTGTTGTTTAAGTGACTTGCTATTCTTAAAACTGAAATGTGGAATCAGTCCAACCTTGTCTACAAGGCCAGGAACTTCTTGTAAAAGGTACCAGTATTTCTTAACAACATCCACATATTGATTAATGTTGCTAGAAAACTGGAGAACCACTCTAAAGTCATTCTCAGCTGTGGCACTGTGTGTTGCATCTGCGATCACTCTGTTGTGATTATAATAAGGTTTGCACCTAGTATCTCTAAGCTTCCAGGCATCAGATATTGCATTATCAATGTCTGCACTAGAATATCCTCTAGCCAGAAACTCAGTTTTCAAGTTATTCAATGCAGCTACTGCATCATTGTCATTACTATGTAGCCTGAGTGTCCTAAAAACTTGCCCTCTTAACACATTCCTAGGAATGTGTCTAGGGTGCATACTAGATTTATGCAGCAATGTGTTCTTTCTAGTTGGTTTATGGTATATAGTACTGCAGAGATGATTCAAATCAGATTTACTGATTTTGACATCAAGAAAACGTATGTCAGTGGCTGAACTCTGGTGTGTAAACCTTAAAAAATCAGTTGTTGAATGCAAATAATCCAAAAATTGGTCTAGATCAGAGCCGGAGCCCTTCCATAACATAAAAGCGTCATCTACAAACCTAACATACCACAGTATTTGTCCAAAGAAAGGATAAGTGGCAGACAAAATGTTTTGCTCTTCCCAACTGACCAGTGCTAAGTTGGTGTAGCTATTGGCACAAGCAGTGCCCATTGCCACACCAACTTTTTGCAGGAAAAACTGTTCTTGAAACATAACAATATTATTTTCTAAAATTATTTCTAATAGGGTGCAGATTAACTGTATCTTATTGTTAGTCAAAAGTTTGTGCACAGTAAGAAAATCTCTAATACTATCAACACCCCAAACATTTGGTATACTGGTAAACAGAGATTCTATATCCATGGTCACAAGAACAAATTCCTCATCTCTATCTATCATCTCCATCCTATTATGTAGCCGCTGTAAGAACATCTTAGTGTCCTTTAAAATTGTATAACAGTTGTCCAGAAAACCATGTAAAGTCCCTTCTACATATATGGAGAGGGGCTCAGTACACCAGCCACTACCTGAAACAATAGGTCTCATAGGTGGAAATAACAAGTCCTTGTGAATTTTAGGTAGACCATATATCCTGGGAACAACAGGCTTATGAACATTGAAATACTTAAAAAGTGAATTATCAATCAAATTAGTTATTAACAAGTCAAAAATTAGAAAAGAAACTTTATCTATGATGGCATTCACCATAGACTTAGAAATACGTTGATATGTGGTAGTATCAAGTAACAGTTTCTCCATTTGTGTAACATATAAATCTTTATCTAAAACAACAATGCTGCCTCCTTTGTCGGCCTGTTTAATGATCAATGAATGTAGGCTTTTTAAATCTTGCAAAGCTCTGTACTCTCCAGTAGTCAGATTATAAAATGACATGTTACAAACAGATAGAGCATTCAGCTCCCTAAAAGCAATCTCACATGCATCAATAAAACATTGAATACCTATGGGTGTAGCTGGAATAAAAGTACTAGGTTGTCTATACATACAGGCTTGGTTATATATATTGGTGTTGCCTGCAGAAAAAATACATTTTAGAGAGAGATTCCTACCCAAAAGTCTTAAATCTTTTAACATTTCTGCAGGATCAGCCCTCCTAGCAGGAATAAATGATAGACCTTTGTTAAGTAAACTGAGCTGTTCCATAGTTAAGTTAAAAGAAGAAATATTAAAGATTAAACCTGTGTCTATAGACGTCTCTTCTTGGATTGCTGGGCAGCGCCATCCATTATAGGAGCCCTGGGTGCTTTGTTGTTGTAGGTTAGACTTTTGGAGCGAGTCCTGAATGGCAGCGCTGCCTTCAGCGAGAAATCGCCCTTCTTTGAGCTGTCTAAAAAAACACTAGTATCTTTCTTACTAGCAGGTGATGGAATAACATTTCCAGCTGGTATACATGAAATGCTGGATGTATGCGATGTAACCGTTGACGCATATGAAGGTTTGATAGTGTTAAGAGGCTGATCTCCAGCTATAGGAGTTGCAAAGTTGTCCAAAGCAGTAGAGGAAGCTTGTACATTCAAGGCGACATGCTGAGCATTCGTAGGCATGGACGCCATAACCGGCCGATCAGCCGGAATACCAGAAGTAAGGCCGGAAGTGCTAGCTGCACTATCAAATGCTTGAATGGTATTCGGAGCAAAATTCAAAGTGCTGTTGCCTTGATTAGGTCTATTAGTAGCTTCTTTGGGCCAAGAAAACACATTATTCTTGGCAAAATCAGTTTTGTCTCTATTGAGTTTGGATAGTTTAACAGTCTGCAATCTCTTTTCGTATGCTACGATGTTATCTTGTAATTGACTCATTTTGTTCAGGGTTATGTCACATGAAAAGCTGTCTGTAATCTTAGATTCTAGGTCAATGATCTGTGACTTCAGATCTACTTCTATAGGTAGAAAAAATTCCAATAAGAGTTCCATATACTTGGAACTAAATTGCAAGTTCAATTTTTGCCACTTATGAAGTAAAACTGGATATGCATCCCCATAAGTGGGCATATTCAATATTCTCAGTCCACGTGGAATGATCTTGGCTTCCAAAGAAGCTTGCAAATGCAGTCGCTGCCATTGTAACCTTTTATATTTGTACATCAAGTTCTCTAAGCTTTTATATTGTTGAAAAAATTCAGGTAGACGTTGATTTGCAGAGAAAGTGTCATTCATATCAGCATTTGTCTCCAAATTCAGTAATGGATTAACTGGAATATCCAAAATCCTTAGAAAATGATGATGCTGTCCACTCATGGACTGTTCAGTTGTAGTATCCTCCATTAGACTGTGTGCCCCTTGACCGAATAAAAGAAAATAGTATAAAAAACAAAAACGGTCGTAGGTAAAAGCAAGGTGCAAAAAGGAGCCCAAACAAAATGAAAGAAAATGCACCGAGCTAGCACACTGAGAACGTTTATTAATAGACAAAACAGAAAACAGAAATGGTGAGCGCTTTTACAACATAAAGTTGCTTCATCAGACAACAGTAAAAGGCTTACACACTTTTCTAGCAACATTAATCAATATGTGGATGTTGTTAAGAAATACTGGTACCTTCTACAAGAAGTTCCTGGCCTTGTAGACAAGGTTGGACTGATTCCACATTTCAGTTTTAAGAATAGCAAGTCACTTAACACCTTTGCCATGGGGAAACACGCAAAAAGTTAACTCACTCTGTTCCCCGTGGAACTTTTCCATGTAGGAACTGTAGTGCTTGTCAGTTTGTTTATAACAAAAATAATTATGTGCATCCTACCAGGCATTTTTCATTACATTCTAATCAATATTCAGATTGTAGAACCACTGATGTTGTTTATTTTTGTTTTTGTCAACAATGCCATGCTTATTATGTAGGCAAAACGAATAGAATGTTGAAAGATCATATTTTAGAACATGTGAAAGACATTACCAACTGTAAACAATCCAGTGCTCTGGCCTGTCACGTTATGTCTAATGATCGTTCACATTCCTTTAAATTTTTGGTTTTGCAACATATTTATACGAACCCTAGGGGTGGTGACATAGAAAATATTACAGAGGGGCATGAGCAAAAATGGATACTGAAGCTTAACGCTGAGAAGTTTCCTGGGTTGAATGCTGCCACTACTTTGGTTCCCTTTTTGAAGGCTCGACCACTCATGCACTGATTTTTAGATCTTTTAGAAGATATTTTAGATGTTTTTATTAGTTTCTTATATGTCTTACTGTCGTTGTTTTATCTTATATATATATGTATATGTTTTTTTATACTGTATATAGTGTGGTTATATATGTTTAGTAACTTTGTGTGTAACATTATATGCATAGTGCATCTTTATTGTAGGATTCGCTGTGGTAAGCTTCTCTTGATTTTGATTCTGTACAGCTTGCTAACCCTAATTAGTTAATTGAGTAATGGATATTTGACTATTTAAATAGAGTGTAAACCTTTTACTGTTGTCTGATGAAGCAACTTTATGTTGTGAAAGCGCTCACCATTTCTGCTTTCTGTTTTGTCTATTAATAAACGTTCTCAGTGTGCTAGCTTGGTGCATTTTCTTTCATTTTGTTTGGGCTCCTTTTTGCACCTTGCTTTTACCTACGACCGTTTTTGTTTTTTATAATATTTCAAAGGTAGGACTGCATGAATCTTTGAAACCTGAGGTCTAGTGCTTACTAATGGACACCTATGAGTAAACAAAAGGTCTCTCTACTGTCACATGTTAAACTACTTTTTGCACAAATCCACAGCATTATTTACTTAGCTACTGTTTCAACCTACTAAAATTAGGGATATGCCATAATATCATTCAGAAACTACACTCTAGGTTCAGGGCTTACCTTGCAAATGCAGCAGCAGACACATTTTGAGTTCAGGGTTGACAATGCTTGATGCAAGCAGTACACAGTACATGGGGAGATACAGGTTGTGTGAATTGCCTGGCATCAATTTTAATATGTGTGCGAGTAGGAGAAAGGTATTAGGCACCTAGGTGGTCAGTAAATGCACTATGCATTGTCTTTTAGCCAAAGCTAGGGCATAATGAGCACACATACATCTGCCTGCAGGCACAGCAGCTAGTGGATCCCCCTCTAAGTTCTCCATTGACTGTGGCTGTGGTGACCTAGGAGTTGGTGAGGATATGTGCATCCCTTCCCCTAGCTGATCCTGCTGCAGCTGTTTCCACAAGATCAGATTGTGTAGCTTAGCACATCCTCTGAATCTGTTTACACATATCTCTGGATTACACTGCAGGGTTCTCATCTATTACTCACTTTTGCATGCCACCAGCTTCCACCCCTGACATATCATCTGGAATATCCCCAAATCAGAATTCCTCAGGATAAAAAGGATTTGTTCAAGCCAGCAAACATTTGAAGATACTAGGGATAATTTGATGCAACGTTTTCATGAGAGAGGTTACCCCTCTGGTACAATTAGCACAGCTTGTCACTGGGCTTCCACTCAAGACAGAACCAAGCTTTTACAATATAAGGACAAACCAAGAGGTTTTTACAATCCTTTGGTTCATCTGGTGACCACATATGGATGTAATACACGGGGGTTTACAAATATAATCAATAGACATTGGAACATTCTCATGGCCGAGGAGAGATTACACCCTTTCTTGGGTGATAGATGCTCTTTTTCATTCAGGAGAAGACATACATTGGGTTCCCTCTTTAGTCACTATAAGAGGTGGGACCTAGTTCTATGGTTCCCACTCAGCATACAAGCACAGGTGGCCCACTGATAGGCTGCATGCCATCTGATCATTGCACTTATTATAATAGGGTTCAGAAAACAAGGGAATTCAGTAGTCGCAACACATTGGTTGTTTTCAGCATTAATTTTTGGGCTAACTGCAGCACAGAATGGGTTGTCTATTTGGTCACTTGTTCATGCTCCTCTTTGTATGCGGGACAAACTTCTAGACCCTTTCGTCTCAGGATTGGAGAGCATCTTAGTGACATCAGGAATAAACATTCTATTAATGCTTTGTACAAATGTGTGCAAACACAATACTGCATCTTTTTATTTCACTGTTATAGATTGTATTGTAGGTAAATGTAGGGACAAATCAGGATGACATGATATACTTAATTTTGAGGAACGCAATGGATTATTAAGTTAGGAGCTTTGTTCCCACCTGGGCTTAATGACCAATTATGAATGAACAAATGAACTGTTTTATGTACTATATATATATATATATATATATATATATATATATATATATATATATATATATATATATATATATATATATATATATATATATATATATAAATGAGTGGATTTTTTGTTTGCTCATGTTTACTCACTGAAGAAGACTATTACAGCCGAAACTGGATTTGGGCAGGTAGTTGGGCTTATCACCGTCTACCTTGTTATGTGATTTTTTTATTTTATATATATTAAATTGTGGAATCCACCTTTAATGCTGGCTTTTCTTTGGTTTGGATGTATCAATTTGCAAGCCGTGCAGCAGCAGTACATGCATCATGCATACTCTTGGTTCTATCAGATGTATCTACGCATCAAAACTGCGACTTCAACAGCCCAAACACATGCTGTGTGATGTTTCTGGTTTGAGCGTGTGTCTCATTATGGCATTCTTCTATGTGTTGGTCTATGCAATTCTGATGGGTGTCATCATCCACAATTCTAATGCATTTCCAGCATCCACCAGTAAATGGTCCTGTGGGTTGTCATCCCTAGCAAACATCTGATACAACTGTGATGTGTTCCAGATGTAGCTTCTACCCTGCTCACCAGGTGGTGCCTTGATGTGTACATGAGTGCAATCTATAGCACCCAGTACTTCAGGGTAGTGCACTAGGCCACCTAACCTGGACCGAAACACTAAAGGTGGAGGTGTGTCCATATTCATTAAGGATATCCACACCTCCAGGCTAGTTGCTCAGCATAATGCATCCGAGATTATCCAAGTGCAACTAACTTTGGGCAAGACCACAATTCAAACTGTAGCTTGCTACAGATCCCCCACCATGCCCCAGGATTCCCACTCCTCATTTCTTGATACACTGGAAAATATTAGGGTACAACCCAACACCCTAATAATGGGTGATTTTAACTACCCCACCATTAACTGGGAAAACTCATGTTCCAACTCTTTTGCTCACCATTTTCTGGAATTCATAAATGCCAACGCCTTGGATCAATTTATCTACACCCCCCACCAAGGGTAGCAATATCCTAGACCTGGTCATTACCAACATGGGTGACTGGTGATCCACACCAAAGGTCAATTCCTTGTTGGTCAGATCCAACCACAAGCTAATCACCCTAGACATTCACATCCCGCCTCCACCCTTTGCTAGGGAAACTACCGTACAAAAATTCCCCAAAGCTATCTTCACGCTTCTTAAGCCAAAAGTGGTAAACTTTGCGACAACCATGCAGATGGACAATAGAGGTACGACTGCTAAATCCTACACAAATGCACTTCATAAGCACTTACACGAGTGCATGAATCGTGCTATCACTAACAGAACCAATATGTTATTCTCCAAAAAATGAAGCCAATTTGGTGGTCCTCTGCCATAAACAAACTCTACAACAGAAGAAAGAAACTGTTGCAAAAAAGAGTAAAATAAACAAGGAAACACAAGGTGAACCAATGATGAAGTGGAACCGGCAAACAAAAGTCCAAAGTACCAAAGCAAAAGCAAGTTCCACAGCATTGTATAAATTCTTTTAATAAAACAAAGCTTTTAGACATAAACGTCCCTCTTCAGTGTTGAATAAAATTCATATTAAGACATCACATCCTTTATAGTTAAAATCCAAGAAAACACATGACACAGCCTGCTTATCATAATCTAACACACAATTGAGTAATTAAGAACAATTTGCAGTATATATCACTGAAACTCTTAAAGAAATATATTACATTCCACTAAGCAAAACTTTGAAATAAATGATTACTAAAAAACATGACATTGCATTTAACAATTCCTCAAAAACATATTTACATTTATATTTCACTAAAACAAAGAAAATACTTATATGAACATAAATACATATAGTTTTAAATATATATGCAAGTCAATTGTTATAGTAGTGAATATGGGGATACCTACTGTATTTATTGCTGTTTTCTCTTCAAGATAGGTTTTAATGTAATTTGTTTATTTAAACCAGGGTATATATCCACCTGCAAGCAGATAATCCACTCATATTCCTTGGTGTCCAGTCTATTTATTAAATCCCCACGCCTAATGTTAGGAGTTAAAGTATCCAAAACACAAAAAGAAAAATAACGTGATTAATCTGTTTCTTGTATGTGTTGGGCTAGGGAGTTTGTAATTACCTTCCTTCTCATTTCTGACTTATGTTCTACAATCCTGTCTCTTAGCCTTCTTGTTGATTTACCAACATAGAAGCATGGACATTGTTGACCTGATGCTAAATAAATCACGTTTGTGGTGTTACAGGTAGCTGTACCACAAAATTTTATTTTCCTACCAATACATGATTGTGTAAATTCAGTTATTGTAATTATACTAGCACAACATACACAATTGTAACAGGTGTAAGTGCCTTTTTTATTATAAGTTGTGGGTTCTGTTCTATTCAAACTGAAGTCCTTATAATATAAACTTTTTTTAAACTATTACATTTCCTATAAGTGATGTGTGGTCTATCCGGAATCCATTTGCCATATCCTGGCATAGCCTTAAGTATATACCAATTATTTCTAATGACTTCTTCAACACTTTTACTTGTCCTACTATAAGTCATTAGATATCTCAAAGTATTATCAGATAGTAAATGTGTGGCAGTAGTACTATCCTGATTAGAAAAATATGGACTACCTTTCCCTTGTCTCATAGATACTATTTCATTCCTGACAACATCTAGTCCATTTGGATCATAACCTCTCTCTAGAAGGTCATCTGTCATGTCCTTCATCTGTTTATGGCAAATCTCATCTCGACTATTTAGTCTACTAACACGTCAATATTGCCCCTTATGTATGCCCTTGAATACATGTCTAGCATGCATGCTAGTTTTATGTAGATATTTATTTGCTTGTATATCTTTTTTGTAAATACTAATATGTAATCTAGTTCCAGTCTTAGTTAAAGTAACGTCAAGAAACTTTATGCTGGAATCTGAAAAGTTTATCTCAAATTTAAAAAAATAATTTATACTATTCAAGTAGGAATGAAAATTTTCTAGTTCATCACTAGTACCATGCCATGCTAGAAAGATGTCATCCACAAAATGCTTATAAAATAATATTTTGTGTGCATCTCTATTGGCCTGCCCAAAAATATTTTCTTCTTCCCATCTACTTAAAGTTAAATTCGCATAAGTGTTGGCAATTGCTGTCCCCATAGCTATACTAGAAATTTGTTATTACAGCTGTTTATTGAACACAAATACTTTATTTTGTAGAACTAAATCCAATATTTCACATATTGTCTCAATACGTCTGGCAGGGAGGTGACCACATCCCAAAAGTATTTCTCTTATTTTTTCTATTCCATATTCATTAGGAATTACAGTAAAGAGGGATTTGATATCTAGGGGTACCAACAGGAAATTCCTCTCTGTACTTTTATCATACCACTTATATAACTGAGCAAAAAAATACCCCGTGTCCTTAATATAACTAGGAACATTAATCAGGAAACCCTTTAAAGTTTTTTCAAGGTATGCAGACAAGGGTTCAGTGGCCCATCCCCGGCCAGATATAATGGGCCTCATTGGTGGTTTATGCCTTGATTTATGTATTTTAGGGAGGACATAAAGAACAGGTATTACAGGACTTGGAACAGTAAAGAAGTTAAAGGTGTCAATATCTATATCATCCATTAATTGTAAATCATAAATAGCAATATTAATTTTAGCAATAATTTAATTTATTTCTCTATCTGATATCAATTTGAATGTATCTATATCAGAAACTAACTCATTCATTGACTCAAGATAATCTACAGTATTCATAAGTACTACACTACCACCTTTATGTGCTTCTTTAATTATCAAATCCTTATTATTTTCTAAACCCTTTAGTGCTGCAGTTTCTTCCCCAGTCAGATTGTATGTTTTTTTATAATAATTATTTTCATAAATTTCTCTAATCTGTTTCTCACATACATCATTAAATACAGTCCCAATCGGGTCACTATAGGGTATAAAAGTGCTTCTTCTTTTGCACCCAATGTCTACATTAGAATTTATATCCTTATAAATATTTTTCAAGTTTAAATTCCATGTAAACATTTTTAAATCAGTCACAGCATTCACTATATTATCAGTGGACATTGGTATAAGCTTAAGGCCTTTAGAAAGAAGAGAAAATTCAATTTAAGTTAGTTGATAATCAGATAGATTTACCACAGGTTTCCTGTGTATGACATCAGATAGTATATCTATGTTTGATGCCCCATCAAAATAATTTTGCATAACACCATGCTCCACAGTTGTTCGTTCATCCCTATTTAACATACAAGAATCAATAGAACTATTTAAGACAGTGGTATTCATTATTTCAACGATACTCCCCAAGTTAAAAGCATTCTTCATAGCAGTAAAATCATCATTACTTAACTTACTTGAAATATGGGTATTTGTTTTGTCAAAAGGTAAAAAAAGCGTTAGCAGCCTGTTCATCCCTATTTAGCTCTTCAGTGTTAACATAAACATTTATTTCAGCAACATTAGTATTTTATTTCAGCAGCATTACCCAAGGCAGGACAAGTATCCATAAAACATAGATCATCCCTACTCAATTCATTATTTACAGCAGAAGCATTTACATTGTAAACCCTATTAGAGGGCACTTGTTAATTTGTGGTATTCAAACTTCTTGTCTTATTAGTAATTATCATCTGTCGTGCATGCAACTCATTTAATACATTAGGTTTAAATGGGCCTGTATTACTTTCAGAGGTACTTGTAACCCTCTGCTGGTCCCTACTAGATATACAGTTCACATTAGACATTTCTATAGTTGCATTACATCTGCAGATGTTGTCAGGAATTATTTGTTGTTCATTCAAAGGTTTAGTAACATTCAATGTCATTCCTATTTCCCATTCAACATCATAACTCAAGTTATGCACACTAATAATACCAGAAACCCTATTCTATTCACTTGTTCTTTTAACAAGTTTGTCCTTACCTCCTGTTGCTCTTGGCTACAGAAGTTGGCAGGCTGTACAAAATTATAAGCTAAATATTCGTTCAAAAAGTTTGTATTCAGAGTCTTATTATTAAAGGTCTCACCATTAGCTATTATTGTTGGTTGTGCCTGCTGCGAGTCATTGTACCTTGTCTGGGTCTTCCCCTGGATTGTGATCGATGTCTGGACACATCGCGATCTTTCTGCACCACTTGTTCTGGTAATTTTCATGATGATTCGCTGGTTCCCCTCTAAAAAAGTGGAATTCAAGCTTAATTTGTGGTTTTCGCTACTATTAGGTGCTGGTAACCATCGGTCTGGTTTCTCCTTCCTCCGAACTACACATTCGGCAAGTGGTGCTGACATAGAAGGCTTGCTAGCCATACCTCCCTCCTCATTTGATTGGCTGAAAGTGATGTCATTTTGGGATACACCTACAGCATTCATTAAAGATTCTGGTTGATTCAAATCAGCTGTAAAAATATCCAGCTCATACATAGAGCCATGGCTATTATAATTTAAATTAATTTTAGGTTGTTTAATTACTGTGGGTTTTGGCCAAGAAAAAATACAGCCATTATTAAAGTCAGAAATGTCCCTATAAATTTTCTTACGTTTAGTGCCTTCCACCTGATTATCGAATGCAATAAGTCTTTTCAGCATTTCATCAAATGAACCCAAGTTTTCTTAAAATAGAGCTGAATTAGATACATTTCTTAACATTTCCTCTATTTCCTTACACAATTCATCTTCTTTTGACAGAAAAAAGTCATTCATTAACTGCATGTAGTTGAGACTTAGATTAATATTCAGTTCTTGTCATTTTTTAAGAAGGTCTGAATATAGATTACCATAAGAGGGCATGTTAAGAATGTGAAGCCCTCGTGGAACTATGCCTAGTTCCAAATATGTATTAAAACTAAACCTTTGCCATTGTAATTTTTTAAAAGTTTTTTACCTTATTCTCTAAGGCTTCTAGTAAGGCCAGGAATTCATTTTTCTCGGATGTTACATTCGTAATCCTTGTAGTTCCTTCCACCATTGTAACTATGCAGTTCAGCAACGGATTCTCTCTCACCAACAAATTCTGCAAGGTTTTAATACTATCTTGTTGTAAATTAGTAGGCTGTGTCATCTTGTAGAGGAAAAATAATGCTCAATGGTTTACCAAAAAAGTAAACAAACCAGGAAACACAAGGTGAACCAATGCTGAAGTGGAACCGGCAAACAAAAGTCCAAAGTACCAACGCAAAAGCAAGTTCCACAGTGTTGTATAAATTATTTTAATAAAACAAAGCTTTTAGACATAAAACTTCCTTCTTCAGTGTTGAATAAAATTCATATTAAGACATCAAATCCTTTATAGTTAAAATCCAAGAAAACACATGGCACAGCCTGCCTATCATAATCTAACACACAATTAAGTAAATAAGAACAATTTGTAGTATATCTCACTGAAAAATCTTAAAGAAATATATTACATTTACATATTTACTATCTGATAATACTTTGAGATATCTAATGACTTATAGTAGGACAAGTAAAAGTGTTGAAGAAGTCATTAGAAATAATTGGTATATACTTGGACTATGCCAGGATATGGCAAATGGATGCCAGCTAGACCACACTTCACTTATAGGAACTGTCATAGTTTAAAAAAATGTTTATGTTATAAGGACTTCAGTTTGAATAGAACAGAACCCATGACTTATAATAAAAAAGGCACTTACCCCTGTTACAGTTGTGTATGTTGTGCTAGTATAATTACAATAACTGAATGTACAAATCCACGTAGAGGTAGGAAATTTAAATTTTCTGGTACATCTACCTGTAACACCACAAACGTGATTTATTTAGCATTATGTCAACAATGTACGTGCTTCTATGTTGGTAAATCAAAAGTAGGCTAAGAGACAGGATTGTAGAACATAAGCCAGAAAAGAGAAGGAAGGTAATTACAAACTCCCTAGCCCAACATATACAAGAAACAGATTAATCACGTTATTTTTCTTTTTGTGTTATGGATATTTTAACTTCTAACATTAGACATGGGCATTTGATAAATAGACTTGACACCAAGGAATATGAGTGGATTATCCACTTGCAGGCAGATATATACCCTGGTTTAAATAAACAAGTTGCATTAAAACCTATCTTGAAGAGAAAACAGTAACAAATACAATCAGTATCCCCATATTCACTACTATAACAATTGACTTGCATATATATTTAAAACTATATGTATTTATGTTCATATAAGTATTTTCTTTGTTTTAGTGAAATACAAATGTAAATATGTTTTTGAGGCATTTTTAAATGCAATGCCATGTTTTTTAGTAATCAGTTATTTCAAAGTTTTGCTTAGTGGAATGTAATATATTTCTTTAAGAGTTTTCAGTGAGATATACTACAAATTGTTCTTAATTACTTAATTGTGTGTTAGATTATGATAGGCAGGCTGTGTCATGTGTTTTCTTGGATTTTAACTATAAAAGATGTGATGTCTTAATATGAATTTTTTTCAACATTGAAGAAGGACGTTTGTGTCTAAAAGCTTTGTTTTATTAAAATAATTTATACAATGCTGTGGAACTTGCTTTTGCTTTGGTGCAAAAAAGAGTAAAATCCCATTATTGGAGGAACTCACTGGTCAGCCTCAGTAAGAAGCTGAGATCCCTCATAAAATCTTCCAAAGCTAGTTACAAAAACAAAATCGCCACTGACTCTAAAGACAACCACAAAGCATTCTATAGCTATGTCAAGAATCTAAATGGGAACACTCAGATCTGCTCCAGGTTACAGCACAATGTCACTAAATGTACAGAACCAACTGATATTGCCAACATCCTGGGAGATAGGTTCAGTGCTAACTTTACCCCCCTCTCACCCCCTAAAGGACCCATCTCTATACCAGAAGAATGCAAAGTTCCTGTAATCATGGCTGCACAGGTAAAAACCACACTCTCCAAAGCCAAGAACACAGCATCCATGGGACCTGACAACATCCCACACTGTGTTCTACACGAACTACAGAATGAACTGGAACTCCACCTAAGTACCATGTTCAGTCATACCCTCACCTCAGGCTTTGGGCCCACTGAATGGCGCACAGCAATGTTTATTCCACTCCACAAAGGGGGAGCCAACACAGACCCCAGGAACTACCACCCATTAGCCTGATGAGCCTGGTCTGCAAGGCCATGGAATATATCATCATGGAACTTATAAACAAAGACATTGGTAATCTCCAAACTCTGGACCCTACCCAGTTCGGGTTTGTAAAAGGCAGATCATGCCTCCTAAACCTGATAGACTTCTTTGAAGCAGTCACCAAAGCTGTAGACGAGGGTAAGGTGGTTCACACAGCCTATCTAGATCTCGCCAAGGCTTTCGACACCACCCCCACTCTAGAATTATAGATAAACTCACTAAACTAGGTATAAATCCCTATGTCACAAGATGGGTTGCCAACTGGCTCACTGACAGAACCCACACTGTGAAAGTAGCAGACTCCAAATCCGACTTCAGACCAGTGACAAGTGGAGTACCACTAGGTTCATTCCTGGGTCCTCTCCTGTTTGGTATCTACTTCTCTGAAGTACAGGCTAACACAGAAGGTCTTTGGCTAACAAACTTTGCAGATGACTGCAAACTTGGAGCCATAATCGAAAATCCTAACAATGTGGACATCCTACAAAAGGGCCTCACTGAGACAGATGCCTGGTGTCAAAGCCATGGCCTCAATCTCAATGCCAAAAAGTGCATTGTCATCCCTTTTGGTAAAAACTCTGTACCCATGAACTACCACATAGGTGGTAGTCTACTTAACACTTAAAGTGTGATAAGAGACCTTGGAACACAGGTGGACAGTAGTCTCTCCTTTGATAATCACATTGCCACAGTAGTCAGGAAATCCTTCTACGTGGCACACCTCATCAAAAAAAGTTTCTCATCCAGGAAAAAAGAGGTCATTGTTCCCTTCTACTTGTCACTCATTAGACCCATTATAGAGTACAATGCCCCTTTTGGTATGTACCTCAGAAGACATCTACAACAACTGGAAAGACCACATAAATACCTCACAAAGATGATTACTGGCCTCAAACAGATGTCCTACGCAGACTGTCTAAAAAAACTCCAGCTTTACTCTGTCACATATCGCCTACTCAGAGGCAGTCTCTGCCTAACATACAAAGCTATGTCAAACCCAGAGCTGTTGGACATGCTCTACTTAAAGAAATCTCAATCCCTCCAAGCTACACGCTCTAGGAACCTAAACCTGGTCACCACAATAAACAGAACATACTGGAGGGATAGATTCCTGTTCCAGAGACTCCCCATACTCTGGAACAAACTACCTATCTCTATCAAACAAAGCTCCTCATTAGCACTCTTCGAGAAAAATCTTGATAATAGGATGGGAAATAGGAAATTCACCCCGGGGATCACTTCTGTAGTTCTGCTCGATAGTGGCACAGGAAAATAATTTGCTTGGATGATGAAAGCCAAGGTACCTTTTTGGCTAGGCTTATATAGGCCCTAGGGCAAATAGTCTAGTACCTACCTATGACCCTATGAACAGACTAGAACTGTTGTATATTGCTGGCCCTCTCCTCAGAATGTTGGGGAAAACTTATGTGCTCACTGGCATGTATGAGCATAGCATCCAGGAATTGGTGGAATATCCTAGATGCTGATGCCTGTGACACACCCATCATGTCCCCAGTTGATCTTTGAAAAGTACTTGTACATAACATTCCAAGAGCTATATGTACCTTAATTTCCACTGGGATGGGTTCTCCTCGATTGGTTCTGGCACTGAGTTGAGGACAGCAGTGCTCACAGAGTTCTTATAAGGTGTCCCTGTCCCGTATGTAGTGCTCTACAATCTCCAGTTCATGTAGTGTCTGATAAGTTACCCTGGGCTTGAACACTGTTCTCCTTCTCAGTCTAAACCTATTGTCATCAGCATCAGCAGCATTGACTTTAGCTTCTAGCACATGCAGAGGTAGAATAGCTGCAGCAACCCCTAGAACTGTATCAGTTAAAATTTCTTTGTCTCTGCTACAATGGTATTTAGGAAAAACAAGAATAGAGGTTACATGGATGCTTTATATCATGTTGAATAAATGCACCATGTTGGATTGGTTCATGAAAATGGAATTCACATGCTTATACTGTAATTAGCATCTATTACACACATTTGTTGCTTGCACAAGAGTACACTATGTGCACCTCCACACACCCCCACTCACCCCAGTGAAGCTATGCATTAATAAAGTAAGCGTGGCAAAACTGTAATTATTTTCCTCCATTCCTGCGATATTGCACAAACATTGTGTATAAAACAGAAAGCTTGCCCACCCTGTACTCATACCCAGGACCATCTATATGCTAGCCCTGCACCTACATGTGGTGCCATAGGGCTATTTATATAACAAGCACAACAAAAGCTGACATTCATTCCTCTATTTTCTGTGGGTGTGCTACGCACACCATCTCACAAACAAGGACATAAAAAAATGTACAAAAGTTATTTGAAGCAAACAGAAAAGACACATTTTACAACAAAATTCATAGGATGACACACAACTTGTGATTTGTACATAGATCACATGCAGATTCATCCTCCACAGACTGACCTGTTGTCATCACTCACTGTTGATATCCATTGAAAACAAAAACACCTTGGAAGCCTACACGAAGTGAACATCCTTACAGGGTTACTCTTTTTTTGGGATTCAACAATTCCAATGCATTCTTACCTAATTTGCATCTTCACTGTGCTGACAGCCTGGAATCTACATGGCTTGTAACGGTGTCAGCAGAGAAACTGCATGGGAGCACAATGTTGTAAACACAAGGGAGGCTATTACTTTACTCATATATCTGCTACATACTACATATGCTTACAGTACAATATAATACTCTGTTTCAGAATGTTTAAACATTTTAACAGCCTGCAATATATACAATTACATTTTCTTTTGGGGGTGGGAGAGCAAAGGTCCCTTTATGTCATGGCCCTTAAAAATTTATTTTTTATTTTGTAACTCTGATATTCTAGCATCTACAGTATGTAATTAAATAATTGACAAAAAGGCTAAAAAAACTATATGCAGGACAAATTTTAAGTGCAATTCCAAGATTCAAGTCCTTTTATTAAGATAAGCGCTTTTGTCCAGTCAATATGAACTTCATCAGATAAACTCCACCAAATTCTTGACTTTCTTACAACCCTATGCATTACACCAGTTAAGAAATAACTTAATTAAAACAAATTAAATTAAATTAATTAACTACCATAGCAACCCCTATGAAAACATTTCTCAAGAAGAAATAGAGCAAATTTAATTAAGGAACACATACTGAATATAAAAATTATAAAAAGTATGATATGCACTTACCTAAAAATGCTTGTACTAAATAAATATATTACAAATCCTTAAATAAATTGTTAACCTACATACAATATTAAATATGTTTAAATATGAAAATATGTGTATTTAAGCAATAACCGATGACGTGGTGTGGTATATTGAAGATTTACCCATGGTTGGTGTGGTTTAATCATGAGGCCGAAGCCTGAGTGATTAAACAAAGGCAACCATGGGTAAATCTTCAATATACCACAGTCGTTTATTGCTATTATACAATGACATTATTTAAGAAAAAAAAATACTTACTTTTCTTAAATAATGTCTTTGTATAACAGTGGATTGCTGTTCTTCTGCTGGTTGTGGTATACTGAGTCTGCGCTTTGATGTACTACGCATGCGTATGGGACTTGTATTCCCAAGCATACCCAGTACATCAAGGCTTTGAAATGGAAGTAACAGAGAAAAGAAAGTCTCCATTTTCTCTTTTTTTTTTTTTATTGTAAAAAAAAAAAGGTTTTGGGGCAGTTTATAGCAATGGAAAAATGTCCGGGCGACCAGACTTTTTTCCGTTGGTATATTGTGGGATTTAAAATGGGCACGCTGGTTGGTCTGGCCAATCAGCATGCACATTTTAGAATATTAATAGGGAGGAATTGTATAATTGTTATATAAATATGTATAAGTTTTCTTTTATAAATACAACCACAAAAAGTGGAAAAATACTTAAAAACAAAAAAACAGATTTTGTATGCGGGCCTTGATGTTTCATCTATCTAAAGCTTTAAGTCTCAGTAAACAATACACTGATATATATTCATTCAAACCTGGCCATGATGAGGCATTCAACTTCAGTTGCCACACTAATTCTTTTCTCTCTAAATAAAGTCCAAAGGCCCGTGTCTTATATTTTTTTGAATTTGATCAATTACTATATATTTAAAAGTATGGTCAGGGAATTCTGAGACATGCTTAGCCAAAGCATTTGTGTCCTTCTTCTTAGCAATACTATATTCACGCTCATATATTCTGTCCCTGAGTCTACGTTCGGTTTTCCCCACGTAGAAACAGGGACAGTTTTGACACAATGCTATATATACAACATACCTAGAGTCACAATTGTATCTGCCAGATAAATACACGTTACTACCATGTATACTAATTTTTCCTCCTGTTAAAATTTTATTACAAAAATGACATTTTCCACACCTAGACATCATCTTCCTTGAAGCCTTATTTTGCCCTTTATTGATGGCTTCAAGCATAGCTTTAAAATTAAAGCCTTTCCTAAACTCTCATCATGGTTTATACCCGATTTTTATTCTGAGGTTATTCTCATTCATCAAAACCGCCCCGTTTTTATTTAATACCCATTTGACCCACTTGTGGTCACTACTAAATGTTGTTATAAATGCCACGGAATAAGACAAAGGTGAAACGTCCCTATTAATATCTAATCCATCAAATTGAGTGACTGTATGCCTTTGTACAGTAAATGATAAAACAGGTGGAAAAATACCCAACTATCTCTTCCTTTTTAGCACTGATATTTTTTTCCCATTATTTCTGGTGGGTAAGCCTTTCTTCTAAACGTAGATCTCAAATTATCACATTCAGAGGTGAAATCTTCCTCTCTCATTGTCATCCTTGCTGCTCTCACTAACTGACCTTTCACAACAGATCTTTTTTGGTGGTATAGGTGAGAGCTGGTGTAATGCAGGAAAGTATTTGAGTAAGTAGGTTTATGATATATACCAGAAGTATATCTCTTATTCAAATATCTTTCTTAAGTAAAACATCAAGGTAAATTAAGCTATGATCACTATTAGTATGAGTAAACCTCAAAAATTCTGTTGTCCCATTAATAAATTCAAGAAAGGAATTCAATTCATCCTCTGTGTCCTTCCAGATGATACAAATATCATCCAAGTATCTAGTAATTAGTCTTAGTTTGTTACTAAATTCTCCCACCAGTACATAATTTCACTCCCAGTAGGCCATAACACTGTTCGCGAATACGGCTCCACAGGGTGAGCCCATAGCCACTCCTTTTTTTTGGACAAATACCTCATTCTCAAACAATATAAAATTAATGAACTTGTTATTTCTTAACTGGTGTAATGTAGAGGGTTATAAAAAAGTCTAGAATTTGGTGGAGTTTATCTGATGAAGTTCATACTGACTGGACGAAAGCGCTTATCTTAATAAAAGGACTTGAATCTTGGAATTGCACTTGGAATTTGTCCTGCATATAGTTTTTTTTAGCCTTTTTATGGATTATCTGTTTGGTTTTGTCTTATTCTTATCTGTTTACAGTATGTAATTAAGTCATAATATGTGTATGGTTAAATGTTGAGGTCAGTTCTGTACAAATTTTAAGAGCTTTTAATTGCTCTTGCTTCCATGTAGACTCCTTTCCATGGCTGTATTCGGAAAGTTTCTGAATACACAGCCAACATGAACACGGAGTCTACACGGTTGCTTTAGAGGTTGGTGAATCACTCCACTGTGTTGATTTGCTTCATTAGCATAAAATTCAGCTAGTTATGCTGGAATGTGCATGCCATGAAAGTTTCTGTATTTACGGAGTTTACTGGATCTAAAACTTTTCACACCCATGTGCACATCACCCTGTGATACTCATATGGTAAAAATTATTGTGTAGGCTTTCATGAATCCACCCTCTTGTTTTTTCCAGGAAAATCGAACTTCTTCAACAATGGTTAAGCAACTTCTCCAGTTATACACTGTTTTTCCTTACTCACTAAGGTCTGCCATGTTCTTGGGTTCATAGGGTCTTACTAGACTTGCAGTCAAGGACACCATTTGATTACTATGGTATATCACTGTAGTTGATACTATATATGCAAAGATATGTCAGTTTGTTTAGTTGTTACACAAACTCTATTTTAATGTTGGTGAGACAGTGCTTTTTTAGATCTTACTACATTTTTTAAGGTGGTATGATTATCGTACTATGTTTTCTATGCAAGATAAATCTATGTTTTGGTATAAAATGCAATAAATTCAAGTATAGTTCAGGCAAACTAGACCCAATAGACACACTCCCACACTGATCACTTAGTAAATGTCACAGACAGCGTTATGAGCCTTAAATTCTCAGTGTTACTGTCACTGTGATAGATGGAATGAGGTTATTGAGCCCAAATTCACACCTTTACCAGTCAAATATTTATATGAGGGTGAACGGCCTTAAGAGATTATGATGAATGTGTACTCCTACCTTGGATTATGACCAAAACCTTTCACACTGAAATAGGCTGTACACTGTCATCCCCAGAAAAGAGAAATAATCATTACCTTCACAGGATTTCACCAACTGCAGTTTGAGACCAGTGGCTTCTGATGAAAGTTTAACAGCCATAACTGAGGCTTAACCATACTTTTATATACATATACATGTTCACAATATATTCAAGGACTGAGGACTACTTATAGTTCCCCAGTGACAGTACCTCTTGCCTGTATTTACAGTACAATGTGACCAGTCAGGCTATTAATTTGATACAAAGGCCTCAGTTGCTCATCAGTCTTTTAATGGGCAAACCAACATTACACTGTGATAGCTGATGGCTAAACAGTGACTTTCAAAGGGTAGAGAGTAGCACTCAAAACAATGCTGTGAGAATATGCTTTGCTAGATAAAATAAAATATTGGGGTGGTTTCAAGAATGATTAATTTCCACGCTGCTATTGTGTGCATACCATAGAAGCGACTCACATAAAACAGCATGCAATTTTGTATTCATTAAAAGCTCTACACATCATGTAGGGATGCTCAACAAAGGTAAACAGCACAGTATGCTAATGAAAGCATAAGCAGCTGAAATGCATGCTAATTAACCAATCCAAGATGGTGGAACCATTCAAAAAGCTGTAAAGTAACTAAATAGAGATAGCGGATCCCTTTGCTATGAACTCCAAAATGTATTGGAATACAGCCACTATCATACATACAAAAAAAGCGATATTAGGGGCTGCTGCTGCACTCTTGCATGTGTATGTACGACAGGCTCAAATCTATGCTGCTGATGATGATAGATCTTATCCAAGGAGAAGAATGGTGTTCAGACCACATTTAACATATCATGGACTGTATGATATTGAAATAGCAGAGTGATACAGGGTTAATAAAGAAACACTTCAGGAACTCTGCAACCTCTGCTTCCCCCACCTCAGACCAAGAGGAAAGCAAGGAGAACATATACCTGTGGAAACTAAGGTATGTGTAGCATTAAGGATACTGGCTACTGGAACATTCAAGAAACCCACAGGGGATATATTAGGGGTGTCACAGGCCTCAATGCTGTGCTGGAACATGCAAGGAAGTACATATATTTTTCATGCACATGAGAGGAGAGAGCAAGAGCAATGCAGAAATTGTATGCAGTAGCATACCTACCTGAAGCTTTGGGGGCCATGGACTGCACTCACACAGAACCAAAAGCCCCAGCTGGTAAACAGGGAAGAACATTCATCTACAGAAAGGAATTCTACTCAATCAACTGCCAGGTTGTCTGTAATGCCTGGAGGATCATCCCCAGTGTGTGTGTGCAGGCAGCTGAGGCAATTTCCATGACTCACACATATGGAACACCTCTCAGCTTTATTTTGCTAGGGGTGATGTTCCACAAGTCCATCTACTGGATGATGCAGGTTATACACTGGAACCATGGCTCATGACACCCATCAGAAATGCACACACAGAAGAAGGATACAGTGATGGCCACACTCAAACTAGAAACATCATAGAGCATGTGTTTGGCATGCTGAAGTCACTGTTGCTCTGTCCAGAGATATCAGGGTGTACCCTGCCCTACAACGCAGGCACCTGTGCAAAAATGCTCACAATCTGTGCCATGTTGCACAATATCAACTTGAGGAAACAGCTGCAACAAGGACAGCAATGGCTAGGACCACACATTCCTGGACCACGCACAGTGTCAGTACCTCCTGCACATACAGACAAGGATTCTGATAGAGAACCTCCAGTTTCCAGCTACAGATGTAGCTGGCAGACATAGGTGTGCACAGTATGCCATTAACCTGGCTAAGAGGCAATGGATAGCACACACACTCACCACCTAAGATTCAAAGGTTAGCATACACACTCAGCAGCTTAGAGGCAAATGATAGCGCACACCCTCACCAGTGAAGGAAGGCACATAACAACCTAAGCACATACAAATATTAAAGTGATACCATCCAATGTCCACAAACTTTACTTACCATATAATGTTTGTGCACAGATTTCATCAGATAGAGACAGCCCCAAAGCACTCAACTCATAACTGCAGCAATGTCAAGGTAAGTGCAGAACCTGTATTATGCAAACAAATGTGTAAGAAGATAAAGTACCTGCATACTGTCACTCATAAATGTGCTCAATCAGAAACTGTGTAACGCATACACCAGTGGCATGCCTTTATTTTTTTTAACAAAAAACATCTTTATTAAATTATCATGTATGACAGGCAGTCTTACTTTTATATAAATGAAAATAAACCATACCAAGACAATCTCAGTTGCAAACATTATACATTACAAACCATGCTGACACAGCTTTAGCTGAAAACATTATACATCACTTGTAATATATCCAGTCATTGTCAATCAACCATTACATAGCTCTTTAAATTCCTGCTTTCTTTCAAACCTTGTTCCTCTGCATGCATTGATCCCACACTTTTTTTCCTATGTAATTTGCTCCTACACTTTTCTAAAGATCCAAATTCCAGTTGTTTTATCTCCGTTATTATCTTCGCTACTTCTAGTAAAGTTGATTTCAAATCTGATTTCCATTTTATAGTAATTGCTTTTTTGGCAGCCATCATAATTAGACTCAGCAAGGCCTTACTATGTCTTAACAATTCTAATTCTGTATCATAGCTCAAAAAAATAATTTCCTTAGTTACACCAATTTAATCAGCCAGCATATCCAACACAGTAGTCTGCAGGGAATCCTTAAAGTCTGCCAGCTCATTACACTCCCAGAAAATATGTTCCCAGTTATCTCTTTCTACCCCATCATTCCTCCCACATTTGCTGTCTAGTTGTGGAAAAATTCTTTTGAGTTTACTTGGAGTATAAAAATACCTATGTAAACACTTCTAAGCAAAGACCCTAAATCTTCTAGACTTTGTTGCATATTTAGGTGACATACGTATATTTCCCATTGTTTCTTTGTGAATTGCTTATCCAGTCTCTTTTGCTAATCCTTTCTAACCTCCTCTGATTGAGTCTTATAGTTATTGTATAATATTTTGCATGATCTACTAATTATTCCTTTGTTTACAACAACTTCTGTTCTAGATTCTACTAAAATCTCTACCAGTGTGGGTCCTTCATTTAAGACCACCCTATTTCTTTCTCTTTGTCTATACTCTGATATCAGCCCTTGATAAGGATGGCAATCTTTAACCTGCAGTCCAAATAAGTTCTTGACGTCTTCCCATTCTATAACCTTTCCCCTCTCTAGTTATTTGCTCCCATTACATTGGTTCCTTTGCCAGCTTTTTCCAATACATTCCAGCCCCATCTTGCCTATTGTCTGTATCCCTAATTGCAGTTATCCCTATCAGCAGAATCTCCTTTCTCCATTCCTGTGTTGGCTTAGCTTTTAGAATACTTTCTGCTACTTTATGAATATAATTTTCTGAATGATTATTGTTATTCTCCTTAAAGGTCTGCATCCAAAATCCCAGTCATTCCTTGCTTCTTCAGTTTTCATTGTCATCTCTTTCCACTTTGCATTATAGTTTTCTGCTTGTGCTATGTATAGGAGCCTTAACTGTGTTGCTCTGAAATACCCATTCAAATTGGCTAATCCCAATCTTTCCAGTTCTATTGGAAGAATAAGCTTATCCCACTTGACTTTTGCCATCTGCCCATCCCAGATAAAATCCTTCAGCTCTTTATTAATTGCTATCCACAACTTCTCGTCTGGTAAATAAGATTATGCCTGACCTGTATATAAGACTTAAGGGACTAAAAACATTTTAACTGTTTGTATCTTACTATCCATATTCATGTAGCAGAGCTTCCATTTTCTCAGTTTTTGTATTATCTTTTGTGTAGTCTCTTCCCACATATCCTTAGCTGCCACACTGGAATTATTTTTAATCCATATTCCTAAATACTTAATTTTATCATGTCCCCATAAGTATGGATATTGCTGAACCAATTCTTATGTGAGTACATAATTTACCGCTATTGCCTTTGTTTTAGCTTCATTAATTTTGTATCCCGAAAGATTTGAAACTGTTTCAAAATGTTCCACAAGACTGTAATGTCCCTTTCTGGTTTTGTCAGGTATAAAATAATATCATCTGCAAATAGATGCAGCTTTTCTTGACTACCATACAAATTATATCATTGAATTTCTGAGTCCCTTATTTTCTTTGCCAGTGGTTCTACATATAATGTAAATGATATCTGCAATATACAGGAATGCATTGCACAAAATAACTGGTATCAAGCCAGTCACTTACCCACTGTACACAAAACAGTCAACAAGACAATTATATCAATGTTTCACAAGTAAAGCAATAAGCAGGAATGCAATATCACTGGTTTGAATGCAAAACTTAACAATACTAACTGAAAAAAGCCATCGGAAATGAGTATTTAGAAAAACATCTAAACCCCGTTATGTAATAAATATGCATATAATCGACATGGTGAGAAGATTCTATTAGCTTTCCACTCTTTGTATCAGACACATATGCAACCCTAAGTCAAACTCAAATGAACAAAGGGCATGACTCAGTCATGGTCATTTGCATAAGGTGTGTCTGCAGGAGTGGGGTGCATTAGGCCAAGGCTGACACCAAAGTAGTGAGTGAAAGTGAGTAAGAAACATGGAACATTCAGTGAAGTAGGAAATATCTCAGGAGATGTATCCCAATCAACATTAGGGTTTGCTTACCTTGCATGTGTGTGGGTTGGTATGGGCAGTTTTTGTGAAATGTGTGTGCGTCTGCATGAACACAATCAAGATCTGTGCTAGCACTATCTTCTCCCTTGTCAGATAGGTGTGCACTATGCATGGTAGGGTTGTCACTTCAGTGTCATCACTCCTGGCCATGTGAGCTGCCTCTACCAGGAATTGCACTGCCACTTACACATCCCCAGTTCGAAGTGGGAGTCCTACCTGAATGTGAACAATGTCTGCTGGATGTGTTCTCTTCATAGCTATGTACAGGACAATGACCCTGTGGCCTACCATGACTGGGTGTGGACACCTGAATCACTGATGGAGCAGTGGAAGCAGTATGGGAGCAGGATCTGGCATGACCATGTTGGCTAACAGAAAAGGATGCTGCAACTCTACGGACACATGGATGCCAGCCCTCTCACAGCAGATGTTCCATCACAGACACTGCCAGATCCCGTGTGACACTCATTTTATCTGATGAGTCACCACATAGTTGAGGCAGTAACCATGTCAGAATGTGCCACATGTAGGACTAGCACACTCTCTTCTGAGGCCCTGGTGGAACGTGCCTGTACCTCCATGTCAGCCCTATACATGCATCTGGTAACACACAATTACATAACAGCATCAGAAAGAAGGTGGGCAGTAGACCTCCTCTGTGCACCTCTAGCAACCATCCTTTGTGGTGCCATGCCTCCACAATGGGTATGGATAAACTCAACAAGCTCTGCAACTGGAGTAACCACACTACCCCACTCAACCATGTCACCCTCAACCTGTTCTATATCTGAGGGCTCAGTGGAATGGGTATGTGTAAGCATAATGATCGTGTTCAAAACAAGACCAGTGGATGTATAAGCCACACCTTCAGCATCAGACTGAACCTCTGCACCCTATGGCTTTGCCTCTATATCACATAATCGTCATCAGAGGCTACCGATACTCTGACATTGGGTGGTACGAGTTCTACACTACCACAGTCAAGATCACCTGTGATAAGAAGCAATAAACACAAGAAGGAGAGAAATAGTGGCTGGAAATGATCTAAACTGTGTTCTAAACACTCATGCTAAACAATTTCAGATGTTAAAGGGATACAATACTTTTTACTCTCTCCTCAGACTTACAACTAAGTAATGATTATTACTAATCAAAGAATGTTTGTGTTTATCTCCAGGTGATCTTTTACATAATAATTCTGATATTCTTGGAAAAAGGGGAAGGCAGTGGAAAGAATGCTCATAAGCATCACAACACAAATGACACAAGGACAAGAGAATAACACTCTGCCTATCATCCCCTGAAGAAATATCTCAGAATCAATCAGAATGACCATTCCCCCCAACCTAATCTCTGTTGGACTCTTCTGTCTTCTAAGGCACATGTCTCGATGTTTTCACATGTAGATGTAGTAACAGATAAAGATGTCTAGAATGGCATTTTACATATATATATATATATATATATATATATATATATATATATATACAAGATGCCTGGAATTTCTTCTTGGGACACACTTGGCCTGTTGTCCACATCAGCACCAACATCAATGAGTCTGTGTGAACCCTCTGCTGAGCTGTCTGGATCTGTAACAGTGGACAGTAAGTGCTTATTTTCAGAGAGTCATGGTTCCATAGTAGGACTCCCCCATAGTCATCTATTCTCATGCTACAGCAGCTCTCCTCCTTTCTGCCACTGTAATCATATCAGTGGAATGGTACTGCACCTGATTATAGCTTCTGGCATGTCCATCAACTGTATTTATGCCAACGATCATCTGCTGCCATATGCTGTTTCTGACATACATACCACCTCTAACTCTTTCAAGAAGGAATGATATATGGTGGTGTAAGTCTTCAATCATGACATCATTCTCTCCATCACTGAATAGTGGCTTGTGTGAGACAGATGGTCTGGGTACTGTAGTCCTGTATGACTTGAAACTGAAAGAAAAAAACACATTTGTAGCACATACAGACAGCATTCTCCCCAAACAAAATCTGTGCACCCATCCTGAACACAAAACAATTGAACAAACAGTGTACATTTTGGACTACATACAAGCTAAGGGAGCACTCCCCTCACCACCACCACCAATAAATAAAAAACATAAGAAACATTAATAAATTAGCACTACAGCCATTCTGTTAACATTTCTGTAATGGTGACAGCAGTTGTGTAAATGACTGCCAGAGGCAGGATTATTAATATCTAGGCAAAAATTCAAAGACCAACTGCTCAGACAATTTCCATCGGTCTCTCCACTGTTGTGTAGGTCACCACAGAACATCTGATAAGCCTATCACCTCTGTTAGCTACACATGCACAACCCCTTTAAGTTGATAATAAACACAATACAGATGATTGAATGAACTGGTGAAATTTCAAGAGCAAATGATGACACAATACTGTGATGTAACCATACTAGCCTGGAAAGCACAGCAAGAACTGACACATGTCTACTATACCAACGGTGAATTTTTAAAATTGCATACATACCAAAATTCTTTTTTTTTTGTTACATATTGAAAGGCATTCAAAATATAAACATGTAAACTTTTGTGTAGAGGACAAACATACCTCATAAAGTAGTGCATTAATTTTAGAACAATCTCCTCCAAGTAAGTAGCAGTTATGGTCTGTCTCCATCCAATCAGTCTACCCTCCTTCCACTTCCATAGCAACACCATTACCTTTATATAATGTTGATTCAGCCATCTGAGCACTGTGGAGATGCAAATGAGGTGTGAAATCTTTAGCATTCCTGAATTCCAAAAAAATCAGTTGGTGTAGGGAATGTAAACATTGTGTAAGTAGCTACATGATTGCATGCACACACCCTAGGACTGCAGGGAGGTAATGACAATTGTTAGCTGCTAATGGCTTGGATGTGTTACTGATTGCTCTGACAACAACAATGAGCTATACTGAACAGATTCTTCTCTCTGAGGTGTGTGTGTATCATGTAGATTAGACTTAAAATAAAAAGTGAAAGCACATTGAGAGCTATGAGAACAACCTTAAGAATATTGATAACCTTGTCTTAAGAGTACACTGTCCACCCTCTGCTTAAAATCTGTCTGAAATGTTGATCAGCTATATTACGCAGTATAATGCCCATGATTGCATTACTGTAATTAAGCTGATAGGAGGGTAAGATGCTCAGAAAATAAAGAGAAGAAATAGCTGGCAGCACTTGCAACCTAACATTAATATGTGTGGGGGGGTTATTATTAGTATAAAGTATTTGTCAATATCACATTGATCTAGACATTTTTAAGCAAATGAGAAAGAAACATTTCCTGATCCTATGTTGGTGGTAAAGAGGGATAAGAAACACGACTGAGTGTGTGTTGTTATTGCACTGAATTGAGGGTTCATATCTAAATAATGTGCTGGCTGTCTGAGTTAATGCACATTTCCTGAGCACATGATGAGGTTATAACACACACAGATCAAGGAAACTTCACAATCCTGCATTTTCATTATTATTCCCTGAAATTTGTTACTACTGACAATTTTTTTATGTTCCTCATTTACGTGCATTTTGGCAAAGTGGACTGTGGTCTGGCAGTATTTCAAAGAAGTGAACATGAGTCCATTCCCAAGGTGCAAACTGATAAATTTAATTTGTCATGCCACCAGTAGCACATTTTGGAGTGGTACAGGTGCACTTTACTACAACACTCTGAACAACATTAAGACAAGAAACTCTATATTTCATCTAATTTTCATTGTCTAATTATCATTGTGGCATATGTGTTAAAGGAGCCATTTTTTTAAAGAACAGGAAAGAGGATGCAGGGTTGGAATCCAGCTTGAAGTCATATGCTGCTTTGAATGTTTGTAGCACATGTGAAAATGCTATTTGTGTTTTGTTGTGTGGAATATAATTTTTTCTGTATGTTTTTTTTTTTCCTGTGCAATTTCTCACCTGCTTAGTACAGCCCAAACAGAGATCACAGTTGGAGGAAAGAGTGAACAATTTCATTTTTGTAATCTAGATTAGTGCAGTTTTTTTCAACGTTGCACAGCATCTCTAATGGGGGAGCAATGTGCATATATACCTCTTTCTATGGCAGAAACTGGAAATGCAGTGACTTCGGACCTGTAGCAGTGTTACTCTGAGGTTCGAATCCATACTGTGCGAATTAAATGTGGAAATTGTTACTCAAAATTTATGACAATTTCATCAGAACGTCATATGCCTTTTTTTTTTCATTTCTTGCCTTGTGCAATTGCTCACTGCTGAGTGGCATGCAATCAAGCTTACCTTCTTAAGGAAAAAAGTGAAAAATTTTATTTGGGCAGCCTTCTGTAGCACAAATAGGCTTAGAGGCGATACATGGACATCAGCACTGTAAACAGTACTGATAAGAGAACATCCACTTCTTGTGTCATAGTCTCTGTGGCACATGGTGTAAGTGCATAGACTGTCTAGAGATCATAAGGGATCCATGGTTCAAATACAGCCAGCGCTTATTTTTTTACAAATGGTGTCAGGATGCAATTTCTTACAAGGCTTTTATTAGGAAGGCAACACTACATACAAATGGCTATCATAATTATGTTTATTGCAAGCAATATTTCGTTAATGATTTGCTAAATAATTTTTTCTAACTAGAATATCTCATAAATGATTTAGTTATGAAACACAGTTGAATGTGTGTGTAATTGTTTAAGAAGGATAATTATGATGATAGATTAAAAATGCACTTATCTATGATGGGCTGAATACTTAAGTTAAAATCATTTTCTCGCCTCACATCGTTCAACTTTGTGTTTAAGACAGTATATGTAGTGAAGTATGTATGTATCATACCCCAACCTGTATTAATCATCTCATGAAAGTCTATCCATCTGACATACATTTGCAAACAGTAACACTGCCTCTTTCATGGGAATACATCTCACAATACTTTCAAAAGTCACATACATACAGGTTGCTCTGTAGTATATATCCATTCGTACTAAATGTAATTTACCTATGGTAAAAGTGGTTGAAAGGGTAACACTGACAAATAATCAACTTGCTTGAAATGTATGTATTATTTCTTGCCTTGGTTTGATTGCCACATTGGTCAACTAACTCTTTGCAGTGTGTAATTCCATAAAGTTTGTGCTAAGCCATCCTATTTAACCTCCAAAACACCAAGGATAACAAGCCAAGCCATTAAGCATGCCAGTGTTAACTATCTAAAAAAGTATGAATGAGTTGAGCATCATACATGGAAAATCTGACTGCCATGTTTCACAAATTCATTGCTGTCTGATAAAATACTCTCCTCTTTGTTTGCCAATGTCTCTCTGTGTTTCCATTGTGCAAATACAGTTGGCAAGGCTATGGGTCCTTAAGCACAACCTGTTACATGTGAGATCTGAACTGGGCACCAGTTCAGACATATATTGTTAGCTCTATTTCTGCAAGCATAGCTGGTGTGGGAGATGATAGTGCTAAATTTAGAGCACCGAGGTGGGGTGCTGAGAATTCCAAGATTTTTGCATCAGTCCTTGTGAAGAACTACAACTGTAGGCTGCTGCAGGACAGAATTGTCGTCGCCACTATAGTGACCTGAAACAGCACAAGAAGGACCTCTATAACTGATGGTAGGATGAGTTTAGAACTGTTGACATCTCTCAGTTGTATAAGTATACTGACCTATCAGCATTAAATGACACAGAATGCAGGACACAGCCAAGACTGTTACTCAATATGCTTTTATATCTATTCTTCTTTCTTCTCTCTTCTCTGTTGTACAGATGCTGAGAACATTGCAGTGATCAGGGAGGTGCACCAAGAGAGGTTAACTTGCCTCAGAGAGACATGGGGTACGTATGCATCAGCATTTACTGTAAGTCCTTTAATTATTGTAATTGTATGCATTATGGAAATATTGAAATAAATAGTTGTATTAATGATATCATAGCAGTACAACTGATGCGGCAAAGATGAATAGACTGGGTAATCATAACTGTGTATTTTCTGAAATTATATAGTCATGTGATATGCCGTGGATCTAATTCTTTCCCTTTCTATTTCCTTTTTTGTCTCACCCCACCCCTCTCTCTCATTTTTTGGGGGGGGTGTATTTTAAATGGCCTAAAATGTTCTGTTGTCATACATTTCTGCTTACAAAACCTAACATGCAGCACAGAGAGGTAGATGGACCACTGTGGATTGAACTACAATCCCTCCACAGGTTGCAGCACTGACAACCCACACTTCAGGGTCCCAAGGCATTAGTGCTGCCTTCACTCCCACTGCTCTACCTGCCAAACCCCTGCTGTACATTTTCCATTTGCATCAGGTAGCTCTGTCTGGGCAGCTGATGCACTGGTAACCTCCAGGGGTAGTACTGGTGGAGGTGGAGATTTTTTCACCCATCAAGAGCTGACAGGGCTGGTGCAGGGTATAAAGGAAAGTGGCCTCAGTGTCCCAGTCGGACGTATAGAAAAGGTGCTTCATCACATTGCCAAGACAATGCCATTTTGAGCACTGTCACAGAAACTTGAGACAGGAGACAGGATGACAGTCCTGAGGGGAAGACTAGATTCTCACTGTTCTCAGGCTTGATGTGGGTGCGCCTCTGATATCCACTACCTATCCCCAATCATGATGTTCCACAACCTTTTGTTTCACTCTCCTAGTCTGTCTTGTTTGTCCTGTATGTCCACACCTGCTACATCACCTAAACTTCCTACCTGACCTTCACATTCCTAATCCCATTCCCTAACATTCCACTCTCTTTGAACATAAAAAAAGGAAAAAATGGACACCTGCCCCACAAAAAACGACAACCCATACATACCTCTCCACTTCACATCTGTGTCTTCTTGACACTCCTGATTTGGCACAATTGGCTGTATAACATTTTTCTGTTGCTGTCACCTACACTTGGTGTGGCAAAAGTCCAAATTCAGAAATTTTGTCTACAGTTCTAAATTTATGTTGTGAAGAAGTGGCTAGATATGGTTATTTCACATGACCTTCCTGCAGATTCCTCTAGTCTTTTCCCTGTGGCCTCTCCTCTGCTCCCACCCCCACACATTTCAACACTTTCCTGTCAAACTCTTTTTGACACATTTACTCTGGGCAAAAAATAGAGTCACACACAAAACAAATGGACAGAAATGGTCCATAAGAAAGCCTTCTCATTTTTTCCTCAGTCCTTTTGCGGAGGTTGGCATCACACACCAGTACAAAGTGACAGTGAATGGCTGTTCATGTACTATGGAAAATTTTGTTCAGTTGTTGCCATCACATGAAGAAGTCCAGTTATCATTACACAAAGGTGCTTAAGCATGCCACACTATTGGAATATAGCATAAAGGCAAAGTAAATAAAATAATTAGCAAAGTTACTGTAACAGTTCTTTAACTATTGGATATAGCCATGGATAACATCATCTGTGCAGTGTTGCCATAAATCGGTAGTCTAACAATTCATTTTTCACCATAGTATCAAGGGTTCAATTCCAGATGTGTGTCACATTATTTATTATTGTGATGTTGTACTTCTATGATATGTTTCATAACACAGATCTTACTTTTTAGCCTGTTAAGACCTTTAATTATCAGATTTGGAATAATGTTGGAAAAAGCATTTGCAAGCACATCCAAAACCATAAGGAAGAGCTAGTAAACCATCATTAGTCTACTCATGTCTTATTCGTGTTTTCCCTATCCTACATTCTTTTTGATCCCCAGAGCCATCAGTTACCAATACAGAACATGACAGATAAATACTGAGGACATTCCATTAGGATGTGCGTTAATGACCCATAACACCACCCTTGCATATGTGTATGCATATCTGTCTCTATCTTCACCCCTTCTGTGTCACCACGTTATACTGTTGCCTATTCATTATGTGTATGAATGTAAATGTCAGGTTATGGCATTTTCAGTCTACCATTATTTTGCTGAAGAATAATACCTACATATTCCATTGGCTGAATAGGTTATCACTGTCCCTTCAAATGTGTGATTTTGAGGTGTGCAAAGCTGGATTTCCTTGGTGGGGTGCTAAGATAATGATCAACTCTGTAATTATAACTTTTCATTTTTACAGCTGTTTAAAACCAACGTTAGGTAAAACTCTTACTGCCTGTTTTTTTTATAAGTGTCTTATCTGTGAATGTGTTGCCTGTATATCTGTCTAACCCTTCTACTTTATCAGTTGTAGTCCTCAGCATTTCTGCAAGGTCTGGCAATGAGCAAGTGTAGTATGTGATGCTAAATGGCATTTCAAGTGTTATTTCAAAATATAAGTTTTTGCTTACACCACTTTGTACTCCCAATTAACTTGTGATTTTTTTCTTGAAGCATGTGCCATATGTAGTAGGTTTAAAAGATTATTTCAATAGCAATTTCTGATGCAATCACGCCAGGCAACTATTTATGATAGTTATTCCTATGTATTCTTAAAGTTATGATAAAAAATTATTATAATAATCACATTCTGACTCTCTTTGTAAAATGATTCATATACTGGAGTTAAACCCTGTTTCAGCTCTGCTTTTTCATTTAGGTCAGTAAACTTACCCCTTGTGCCTCAGAGAAAGTTAACTTGACAGATGGATTTTCTCCTCATAGTACTGTCTAGGGTATTGATGGCTGCACATCACTGATAAGCCTGTTTGTGCTATAGAAGCCAAACTAAATTAAAGATTTCACTTTTTCCTTCAGCAGAGAACTCTGCTCACCACCTAACATTATGCAAATGGAGAAGGCAAGCACAACACTTAATTTTTGAAATGAGCTTTAGCCCTAACACGGAAAGGTATACTACATGCGAAGCATATGCATGCAGCATGTTAAGAAAAAACAGATCTGTTGTAAATGCAATCAGAATCACAACATTTCCTTTCTGATTCTTATTTTTGACAGGGAGCACCACTGAACAACACTAAACACTGGCACTTCACAGTCTGAGTTCAACACACCAAAGTATAATCACACATGCACTAATACTTTGGCAACATCCACGCACATACATTTCTCAGCATTGCACTTTAGGATGTGATTTGAAACAAAAATAAGGATTGATGCTGGATTACATTACTTTATTACATGGAAATTGCTTAATGCACTCATATGAAATGCAGTAAACTGTGTGGTTAACTGATGACATTATTCTGGACAGATGGGTCTGCACTGCAGCACTGACACAAATGATATACAACCACATACAGCCTTGGCACACATACTTCATCATTATGTATCCCTACTGCATTGGAATATTAAGTATTGGTTGGTATTGACAGTGCACATTGCCCATGCATGAGCACATACCATTGCTAATATCAGTACCATTCATTAAGGTTTACATACCATAACCTGATGATCCATGAATGCTTCATTGCCCATCCTGTGTTTCACAAGTGTGTGTCTCATGTACACAACACAGATGCATGTCATTCTCATTTATGTAATATACATTAATGATAGCATAGCTGGCACATGTCAGCAGTATGTATTTATTATTAATCATAACATTGCACTTACTCCATGTCAACAATTATGGCTTTGCACAAAAAACACCTCAATACACCTCAATATCTTCTCTGATACAGAATGAGAAGATAATCCTGTCTATACGGCAATGTCACACTATGAAATCAGACTGCAGTGGTGGTTGCATTAAGTTCTGTGTCTTCTAGATTGTGTAAATAGATAAGCAGGGGGTTCTAATCTCCCAGCAGTCAATTGGATGTGTGTATACAGTTGTGTCAATATGCTCTTACATACTGTTGGTCTCAATAAAATAATAGCCTAAAAAACCTTTTACACTGCACAGTGAGTCCACACGAGACCCTTCTCCTAATATCATCTTCTCTGCAACACAATGCTGATTTCATTCTCTATAAAGTGCATTCTAACACTATAGAAGTCAGACTTCTGCAGAGACACTTGTGTTAAGTATTGTGTCGTCTAGGTTATATAAATAGCTAGGTAAGGGGTTCTAATTGCACAACAATCAACTTGTGTGTATGATGGTGGGTCTATCACAATACTGCAGGATTAATGTGCTCATTTGACTCCCACTTGTCAGAAACATTTACATGGCTAGATCAGCACCACTATCCCTTTTCACTCTGTCTACAAATGCATACTATCTGCAACACACTGATGAGGTCATCATTTTAAAAATACACTCTCACACCATTAAATTCAGACTTCTCCTGTGACGCGTGCATATATTAGAATTGTGTTAGATTGTGCCAGTCAATAAGTAGGGAGTTTGAATACAGGAATAATGGTCTCTGAGTGTGTGTTTCTTCCTCTTATTGTACAAAGCAAGCTGCAAATACATATATGAAGTGTATCTATAGAATGTGCTTCTGCTGCGCAACCACTTTTTAGCGGAAACATGAAGGTAATAGACAATAACTATATCATCCATTGAAATGTGCACTGTCACAGTTGTCAAATAAAGCTGTAGTTGTACTTGTGTTTCAACAAACCTTCATCAGCATGCAATGTTAGCTGTATAGTTCAGATCCTGATGGCTCTTCTTACAGTGTACATATTGTTAACAGTATTGTCACTCACATGTGCTATGTTCATGTGCAAATGTTGTTTCCTATTAAAGAGTTTATTCTACACGTCCTTTGGAAAGGCCATATTGAAGACTGATGCTGTCATTTGAATATATTGTTGTTCCATAACAGTTGTAGTAAGACACCTCCTCAGGAATGAGGACATGAGATGATGTTATGTATGTTGTTGCCTAAGTAAGGCATGTGTTCCAATATGGGAATATATCCACACTGTACATAAGTGCTTTTCTGCCATCACAGTGACAAGAGCAAGGGGCTATAGGTGTGTTTGGGTATACCTATCATCAGGCAATGTTATCTGACATACAGAAAGATTCTATCTAAGTAATTGCAGGGGCACATATTCCTGGATTCATACATATGATATGATATAATGATTTCACATAACCACCATATGCCAATGGGTTATGCACTTATACCATGGTACATTTGTTGATCCCACTATGGTGTTGATATTTTCAGTGCTTAGGCAAGTGTTCCAAAGCAACACTGAGCGACTACAAACATGTGTGTCCTTAACTGTTCAGTAGGAAAGACATCCCCGCAATTATACTTTGTACATAAAGAGTGGCAGAGGCCTCACCCATCCATTTTAGCAGATAAAAGTTATGGGATAGTAAAGTACAGCTGATTGAATGATTTTAAATAGGTGGAGTAGAAAAGCTGTGATACTTTTACTGTAGCACAGTAATTAATAGCCATATTGTTAGTTGGAGGAGTTGTACAGATTGATGTTCAATTCTAGGACAGGGATTAATTTTGTGTGACTGTACTTACGTCACAAAACAACCATTACATCACATCGGTCTTATCCCTTGATGTGTTGCATGAACACATGTGAATGCAGCTTTAGATTTCATGGCAGTAGACATTAGCTCTTCCAATATCATGGTGAGAGTAGTAATGTGGCTCATGCATTTAGTACTGTGCTATATATGAGTGTGGTCCAGTTCTTGGGTGGTATGTGTACAGACATACAAAGAAACCTTCCTTGACCATGGAACATTGATATAGGACTGATCAGCATACTTTTGCTATTAGCACTGCTATTCATCATGATAGCATGTAAACATCATGTAGGCCTCACACAAAGTCGACACAATTGTTCATGAATCCCACAAATCAACTATAACATTTGTCAAATAAGCAAATAAAGCTATTTTTAAAATATCTGAATATACATACAGAACGGCATTTTATTTGCACAGAGAAAGGGAAATAAAATTAATCATATGAGGTTGTCTAAGTAAAAATAAAAACATGTGGTAGCCTAATTCAGGAAAACTCTAAGTCCATCTCTAGGGGTTATTTCAAAGTACTTATAGTTGATGACTGATACCTCAAAAAATAAATAAAGTCCAAGTCCACAATCCAAGCACCTTGATGTAGCTTCCTCTGCCAGTTAGAAATCCTTAAATCCAAATACTAGCTCAGACAAACAGAATGAAGAAATACCAGTAGCTCTAATGTAGTGTACGGAACAGTTTCAAGTCACAAAAATGGTCTCAACCAACTGGAAAGAAAAAGGACAGTAGCAGCTCGGATGGGGTATACTCAACAGAGGTTAGAGACATAAAAAAAACAGAATGATTCTTTAAACAAGCCACATAATGTTCAGACAGGTCTGATCTCTGATAATGTAATGTTACTTTTATAGGAAGCAGGGGTGAATAATTGTAAACAGTTTCATATAATTAAAATAAAACAGTTCTGTATTCTACATAACTAGGGAAATGTACTGCTATTTGCATTACTAAATCCAAGACGGCATATATCAACTGGCAGTTCCTATGATCTCAGTATTTGTTATTAGGCACCACAAAGTTAGCTCATTCTGTGCATTGCTTTGTGGAATATTGGGTATGATTTTTAGATGTATTTGCAAATATCTTTTCATAGTTTTTTTCTTGACTACAAACTGCCAATCTGAAATATGCTAGAAAACTCCTCACATAATCATTACCTTCCTTTTGCCCTCCTTTCACATTCTCATATTAACATTTTAAACACATATTTAAGATGGTATAAAGAACTAACAGTAAAATGAAATGTAGACTAAAAACTATACACTGTACTAGGTTTCCTATGGTAGAAAGGCTAAGCCACCAATTGCACATTGTGTATTGTATCTAGTATAGTGAACTAACCAATGAGGAACATGCTATTAAACTATAATGATGCAAGGTTCTGACATTGGTAAGTTTTGTTATGTAAAACAGGTAAAGTTAAATTCTTATATGATGCTTTACTGCAAAACTTTCATTACACTAATCTCTTTCTCCAGAGATCTCTATGGAAAATAGATAATGGTGTGTTGGGCCTTTGAGTTTAAAAGCAGAAATAAAAAATAAATAAATAAGAGTAATATGAAAAATGAATAGTAGTGCAACAAAGGTAGAATTGTACCATAAGCTTTGGACTGTAAAGCTAGATACCTAGATTTGTTTACCTTAAGCTCTTTGTAAAATTGTGCAATCCTGAGTAAATTATTTCATTTTTATTTGGTCCAGGGTCTACGCTGAAAAATAATAGTAAGCACCTTCTGAATCCCCCCCAGCTCATCATTGCTCCTGGCTCCCATATAAGCTCCTCTCAAGCAATAATACCTCTGTGCCACCTTTACTGCTCACATCTACTGGATGCTTGAATCTTCTTCTGGACCCTGCTTCCCTGTACAATTAGTGTATGTGTCTGTAAATTTATCTGTCTGTAATTTGTACCTTATATCTAACTCACTGTTCTTATACTATTGTGCCCTTGTACATCACCTAAACATTTCTCCACAAGTTGTTACCCCTATCTCCCCATAGACTACCAGCCCACTCCATCTTCCCAACTAGTGTAGACTATACTGTCTTATCTTCCCTCCTTCTCTCCCATTCTGGCCCTCTCCTAATGCCCCCCCCAACAATCTTTCCCACACTCTCCAATCCTTCCTATTACTGGTACTATCACTACCCAGTTTTTGCTATTTCTTGTATATCTTGAAAACTAACTTAAATTCTTCTTTTCCCACTTCTTCACCCACCCTAACTCCCCAACCTGCCTTCTTTAGCTACAATTCCTCCACCGTTGGCCTTCTTCTCTTCAGTGGCTTCATCTCTCTAATTCTTTTCCTTACCCTGCCAATCATTTTTTTTTCTTTGAGGATGACCAGGGAAAGGGCCTGCCTACTCCATTCACACCCTTTGCTATGCTTGGGCACAATCTGCTCCACTCCCCTACCCTACCCCCATTTCCACACCCCCACTTTCATTACAGTTATACTCTTTAAGCTACTTCCCTAACACACACTCATCCAACCACATTACAACACTGTCACTACATCACTAATCCACTCCATACTAACTCTTCCTACATTGAATCCCAACCTTCCTCCCTAGACAGTATACTAATACTGACATACCAGTAGTCAGACTTCCCATTACTGCTATTACAACCAACATTACCACACACTATACCCATCCAAAGCATATACTAGATTAAACATTGCTCAAATAATAACTACATCAACTCTATCTCTTAATATGCACTGCCTAATGATATTTATGCAACCAATACTACTAGCGACCCTTGTACTACTTGCACACATTACCTCATATCACAACAAACCATGCAACATACTACCCCATCATGCCACCTCTACTATTCACACAACAAACAAAACACCTCTCACCCCCTATATCCCCTCACATATCCTACACATACATATCTGTCCTCATACTCTTAAACGTATCTTACTCTCCAAACTTACCAATAAACTATCCATAAAATATGACAAGCACATAACTAACATCATAAGAAGTAAAGTGCACATTGCAGCCAGACTTTCTCTCAGTGAAGACACACCCACTTAGCTAACTGTAATCTATCTCATAACACAGTCCAGCTTTCCAGAGAAGCTAATGACCTGCTCATTTTAAATATGAATGTTAGAATTATTAGCAATAAAGTCCATGACCTTCATGCCAATCTTTCCCTATATTCTCCGGACATAGTATTATTAACTGAAACTTGGCTGAAGCCCATCATCTCCAATAATGAAATTCTAGCACCAGACTATAACATACTACATAAGGATCACACATCAAAAAAAGGAGGTGATGTAGCTATACTATTTTAAAAACAACTACTTGTTGAAAACTTAGATATATATACTCCTATGTTAGGTAATGCAGATATTATACTTGTAAAACTAAAACTTAACTCCAGAAAATGTATTAATATAATTGGTTGCTACATACCTCCCAACAACAACACACCTATCCTGGCACTTGACTAGGCCTCTGAGTTCCTCCAGCATGAAACCATCATCTTGGGGGACTTCAACATTGACTGGTTAACCTATGACTCCAGTCCACCACAAACTTCACCAACATCCATGGATATTTTCAGCGCATCCACTCTCCGACTAGAACTGACAAACTCTCCAAGAGACAGTAAGTATTTGACTGGATTCTGACAAACAGACCAACTCTTATCTGTCAATCAGGCTGCCTCCCTGACAGCATGAGTGACCACTTACCTACATATATAATAAGACAATGCACAAATTAGGAAATGCCCACTACTTATCAGGTAATAAGAAACAAGAAAAACTTCAATCCATCTTGCTTTAATACAGCACTAAAAGGATGTAACTGACTCCTCTCAAGAACCTTAACCTTGATGAAACAGTGCAATACCTCAACTCCACCTTCTTAGATATCTTAAACTCCCAGGCCACTCTGAGAAAAATTATAGTCAAAGCCAACTACTCTCCCTGGTTTGGCAAAGAAACTAGATCTCTGCTGAAATTGAGAGATAAAACCTGAGCCCACTGGCGCAAAACTGGATCCCACACAGATAAACAAGCATATCTAGAACTGCACAACAAGGCAAAGAAAAATGTCAAAAAAAGATAAAATCAACTACTGGCACAATATACAAACAAAATATCAAAATAACAAAATAAATTCTTGTCAGCCATTAACAACATTCTCCCTCCTGGAAAATCAGGTACTCCCCCACTGACCATAACCAATACCACATACAATGTTGCCACCCATTTCAACAAATTCTTCACTGAATACATTCTTGAACTAGTTAACTCACAAAGCTGTCCGACCTACCTCCCTACTATCATACGAACAACAGTGGTTTTACTTTACATCCTGTCTCTATTGACTATATTAGGAAGCTCCTGATGAAACTTAAACCTACAACCTTAGCTGCTGATAAACTCCCTGCTGAAATTTTGAAAATAGTGGCTGATGCTATTGCATGCCATGTATCTATTCTTATCAACCATTCGATATCTGAAAATTGAGTCCTGGAGATCTAGAAAATTTCTTACATCATCCCACTCCACAAAGGGGGTAACTCAAAAGAGTTAACTAACTATCGGCCAATAGCAATTCTCTTACCACTGTCCAAGATACTGGAGAGGTGTATACACACAAATCTTGAATTATTCAATACCCACAACCTCCTTACAAACACTCAACACAGCTCCAGGCCCTATCACAGCTCTACAACAGCTTTCATGTCATTCTGTCATACAAAAAATCAACCACCGAAACAATTGCAACTATGTCTCTGCTATCTTTTTGGACCTGTCTAAAGCATTTGATATGGTTAACAATGACAAACTCATTAAATCCCTCTCAGAACTTAATCTTAGCAAACCCACCATTACATGGTTTCAAAGTTACTTGTCTGGTAGGCTACAAGCAGTAAAGTGGAGGCAAGAACTCTTTCCTCTATTACCAGTCAAACTGGGTGTTCCTCAAGGCTCTATACTGAATCCTTGAATTTTCTATAGCTTCACTAACAACCTCCATACTTCTACTCTACATGCCTCAGTCATCCAATATGCTGATGACTCAACATTAATCTGTGCCTCTCCCTCAATCCAAGAACTCCACTTACAATTACAGGCCTCTTTCCTTTCTACAGAAGAATGGCTTACCAAATCTCAGTTAATAATAAACCCCAGCAATACCAAACTTCTCATATTCCACCCTACTAACCACACCACTTCCATACCCACTTTTTGTATCACTTCAAACAATAAGACAACGATCTCTCCAATTACTCACACCAAACTTCTAGGAGTTGAAACAGATTGCAATAAGAAATTTGACATTCACATTTCACTCATCATAAAGAAAGTTCATTAAAAACTGGGGCCACTATATGCAAATAAACAATTCCCCACAAACACCACCAGGGCCAAAATAGCACAAACACATCTCATCTCTGTACTTCTTTATGCTTCCCCAAATTCTCACCAAGCTTAGAAAATCAGACTTATCTAAACTTGATGCCTGCCATAACAAAATTGTAATGTTTGCCACCAATAGTCCACATCAAACATACGACTGCACAGCCCTTAAACAACTTAACCGGCTTGAATTTCCCCATCTTCTCCTTTATAAGCAGCTTATACTAACACATAAGATTTTCTACTACCCTGATAAAACTCCTGCATTGCAAAACCTAATACATCCTTACTCCAGTACTAGGGTCCTATGCTCAAACAATAAACCTCTCCTTCAAGTCACTAAAGCCAACACCTCCACTGGAGACTCTCTATATTCAAATTTTATAGCCAAAAAATGGAACACTCTGACCAGTAATATATCAGCCACAACATCTAGCTCTAAAAACATACCTCCAAGCTAACCAGATCTGCAAGCGTGACTCCCCAGGCTAGTCTAAGTCCATCTCCTTCTCAATCACCCAAAATACAAAAAAAAAAACTCTCCTACCATTTCATCAATCAGGGAACTGCTCATTATCTTGTTCGTCTTATTCCTCATATCTCTCTCTTCCTCAAATATTACTGACCCTTCTAAGCTCAGACAATTGATGTATACTTTAAGCTATTGTAATACTATATCACACTCAATATTATTCTGTTGTACAGTTTAGGGTGCTTCCTCTTCACAGCTGTATAATGTACTATTTTTCAATCCTATCCTCAGCCGATGACAGATGAAGGCATTTCTCAGCCTAGCTTTCTTTGATGCAATTTGTACAGTGGTTTTCTGTTGTCATCCTAGTTTTATTTGATGTAAACTGTATAAAGTTATATTTCTGTAACTGTGTAAATAGACTTTATTATGTATATTATATGTGGACCTTTTCTCACCAACAAATATAGACCGAAGTCTTAAAAGTGTGAAACCCCAGTTCACCAATTTTTTTACCCATGGAAAAAAAATTGGTGAACCAACAAAACACAACATACCACTTAAAGCATTACAAAGTGGGGGTGAAGCCCCCACACCCTCCAATGTGGGGGGCTGTGCTCCCCACACACCCCTAACTAAATATACCAACTCCAAGATCACACTACAGTCTGGTAAAGGGCAATGTCATGGTAAGCAGGCATAGCTACACCTTACCAAAATGGCTCCCCCAGACCCCAAGCCAGTAGTCAAACTTGGATCTGCTGGGTCACAGTCAGGTATCCATTTCTCTGTGCCATATCACTGTACTACATTTACAATTTTCCATTCTACAGCATCCTTGCTGATTACATTCTGATACAACTTAGAGAATACTTTTCTGCAGCTTAGGTTCATTTTTGTATGGGAATTACACACACATTGTCAAAGCTTAGCTCACTTAAAGTTTCATGAACAATGGAGTTTATGTAAATTGATTTAAAAGTATTCCTTCGAATAGCAAAATTATTTCTTCTGGACTAATCTGTGAATTATCCTCTACAAACGCTTACACCACTGCCATTGATTTTTGCTCTTGTTCACAATTAATGAATCATTCACTTTTAATGTTATCATTTCAGAAGTCTGCTTAAGATCTTCTAAAAAGGAGTGCTAAACCTGAAAATCATATTCCTTTTGAAAAATGTTTGTATATACCACTCTTAATACCACTATTGCTTTATCTTTATTGAGCTTTTGGTAATATAATTGGATGTTTGAAATTCTGTGCTGTTAAGTATCATTTTAAAAATTGCACGATATAAGATAACACCTATTTAAAGCACAGAATATAGCTATGTTGTGCTATGAATAGAAAATCTTAACAGATACATAAATTACTTCATAAAGTCCTAAAATAGCAGAGAGATCAAAACTACTGTATTGAATAATGAACTAAAGCAACTATTTTAAGGTATGTTTCTGTCCATGAAATTGTTTTAGAGATAGTGGGCCGGATTCACGATGGCTTGCATGGAGTCTAAGAGTAGAGTAAGACTCCATGCAGCCATCATGTCCGCCGAGCGATCCAGGAACAGCCTACAGGGGCGTGCAAGAGAGCTCCTAAAATGGCTCTTGCATGGACAGGGCTTGGATATGCAAATTACCTCAAATGCAGCCGAAAGGCATGCAAATGAGGTAGATTTGTGATTCAGGAAACCCGAACCTGTCCGAGTAAGAGCAGTGTTATTTGCAGAAATGTACTCAGTTGACAACTGAGTACTGTTCTGCAAATAGCAAAACAGAGCCGTGACAGCTCCAAATAAAGTTTGCATCCAGTAGAGGAAGCATGCCAATGGCCAAATATACAGCCATTGTCAATGTTTCCCGATGCAATATGAAAAAAATAAATTTATTTTTTTTCTCCGATCCCCGATGTTTAAGCGTAGCGCAGCGCCGTGTAAACAGGCTGCGCTCAAAAAAACAAAAAAATAACACTTAAAACCCACAAATGTGGATTTTATGGGAATTTTCAATGTAAAATGCAAGGCAATGGCAGGCTGAAGACAACATGGCTACTGAGTAGAGGTTGCTAAGGGGGGAACCCAGTCTAAGAGAAGTAACCATGCATTAGTAGGCAATCCTATGCAAATGAGGGTAAGGATAGTGAATCCCAAGTCTACATAGCAAATGAGCACAGTCAGTGGAGTGTAAGACTAGGATAAGGGGAGTAACAGAGTAGGACATAGGTGACATCACGAGGGGGGGTATGTATGAAAGAAGATAAGCTCATTGGAGCAGAGTGGCATGTGTTAGCTGTCAGTTGCTCATCACTGGAAGAGGTGTGTCACCAGGTATCCTAGCTAAAGTCAAGAAATAAAATGTGCACACTGTGGATATCACCAAAGTGTCTTGTAAAAATGCTTGCAACATGTATGCATGTGTGTGCGTGCCTGTATATCCGAGTAAGACTGTGTGCGCATGTTTAAGCAGAAGTTAGCATGTGTAATGTTGTTTAAGTCTGTGTAAGCACGTTTGCACTTGTGTGCATGTGTTTAAGCAGGAATTAGCCAGTGTTAGGCCGTGTAAGCCTGTGTGTGTGTGTGGTAGCACGTGTGCGCGTGTTTGCGCTTGTGTGCACGGCGCTGCCCCCCTGAGGAAATGGAAAGGGAAAAGGAACCACAACAAACAGTAGGAAGTTAACCAGGGAGAATCAGCAGAGCTAGCAGGTGGAAATAATCAGAATCAGGCAATTACACAGGCAGCAAACCAGCCCAGCCCAGCCCAGCACTTAAAACTCTGCAAACAACTTTTCACCATGTATTCCTCAGAGACACTGCAGCACTGCAGTAAGCTAAGAGAAATGAATACTGGAAAGGCTTAACTGAGACAAAGAAATGTTAGGGGCTGCCATTGCTGTCATAAACTGACATATGCAACTGCTGAGGGTGGTGACAATGGGAATGCTCCCAACCAACCCCCAGTGAGGAGACAGAGAAGAGTGTATAGGCCCAGGGTAACCTACCAGGGGCTACATGAGCTGGATATAGTGGAGCACTATAGAGTGGGCAGAGACCTCATGCAGCAAATTGTTGAGCTGTGCAGGCCATGCCTCACACACAGAACCAACAGAGGGGAACCTATTCCAGTGGAAACCAAGGTATGTGTTGGCCTACGAATACTAGCAACAGGTACCTTCCAGAGACCAACTGGTGATATGATGGGGATATCACAGGCATCAGCATCCAGGGTACTGCACCAGTTCCTGGATGCCATGTCAGCACATGTCGGTGATCATGTATATTTCCCCAATTTCCATGAGGTACTGGCCAGCAATATGCGTCTCTTCCAGTAAATAGCAGAATATCCTGAGGTAGTGGGTGCAATAGACTGCACACACATATGAATCAAAGCACCAACTGGTGAGCGGGGTAGGGCCTACATTAACCACAAGGGCTTCCCCTCCATCAACTGCCAGGTCATGTGTGATGCCCAGGGCATAATAATGAATGTGTGTGCTGGCTGCCCTGGAAGCTACCAAGATTCCCATATCTGGCATCCGACGCAGCTGTACCAGACATTTGCCAATGGGGACATCCCTCATGGTCACCTAGTGCGGGATGCTGGATATGCACTGGAGCCATGGCTGATGACACCCATCAGGAATGCACACACACCGGAACAGGAATGCCATAATGAGGCACATACACAAACACGAAATGTAATCGAGCGTGTGTTTGGGCTGCTCAAGTCACGGTTCCAGTGCCTGGACACCTCTGGTGGAGCCTTGCAGTACTCACCAACTACATGTACCCAAATTGCCATGGTATGTGCTATGATACATAATATGATCCTGCGAAAACAGCTGCAGCAGGATCAGCATAGGCCCGGGCCAAACAGCCCCCCACCATTGCCAAGGCCATCACAGGTGGAGGGTGACTCGGAGGAGAAACAACCTGAGCCTGCCGCAGTAGGCAGAAGGAGGCATGCCCAGTATGCTTTGGCCTTGGCAAAGAGGCAACTCATAGCACATACACTGGCTCAGTAGGAACCCTGGAAATGATACCTCTCCCTGACCTGCACATACAGTAAAAGGGATGACTAACTTGACACTACCTGTTGTCAAACATGTATAGGGAGTGTATTATGTGCGTCTGACATAGGCAGCCCTGCAGCACCACCTGAGGCATGATTGACCTGTGTTAAGCAATATAAAGCAGTGCTAAACATCTTTTCCACTGCGTAGTATATGTAAACATAAGTGTACACACTAACTGGCACAACTTTGGGCAATGTTGAGCAATATTGGCCAACGTTCAGCAATGTTGAAAACTGTTGAGCAATGTTGGCCAAGTCTGGTCAAATTTGCCCATAGTTGAGCAAAAGCAGGTAAACATGCACATATATGCAGCAGTCTGGTCTGGCCAGTATGAAAATTTAAAGCAGTGACAGACCTCGAACCCAGGATACTGTGCACTATAGTCACAGTACCAAACCACCAAACCAAGACAGTATTTCACTGGTCAGCTTGTATGAAGACATGCTGATAAGTGTATGCAAAGTGTGTCATGGAAACCCCGCAGTCACAGCATAATACATGTCAACTTATGACACAAAGGTGAGCCCTGCAGTATAAATATAACTTGATTTCAAACACACATAGTACACGTTAATATTGGGCATGTTCACACATGGTATCAAATGTACTGGCCTCCAGACAGCAACATACTGAAAGGTCACTCTGGGCAGTCTCACACACTTAAAGAAATGAAACAAATGTCAGGCAACAAAACAGTGAATGTGCAAACTGGGCATGCTCGCACACTTAGGCCTTGTCTGAGTGCAGCAGTAGGCCAGACATATCTGGCAGTTCACCTGTTAACCCACAAACCTCTCCGTAGCCAACAATCCTGCCTTGTGCACACAGTTACAAGACAACAGGCACATATATAACATCTGGGAATCCTGTCATAATCAAATATGTACAACAGATAAATATGTTTTACATAGAAAGTGGGAAAGTAAAGAGGATAACAAATCTGCAGTCAGTATCATCAATAAACAATGTGCACTCCAGATATTATCATAGGTACATAGGTTCATAGGTTGATACTAGGTATCAGCCCTAGGGCATTCAGAAGCCTAGCCAGAGTGTGTATGGCTGTCACCACCCTGTGCCTTTGAATAATAGGTCACACAAGATAGCCATAGTATGGTTAGTGTACTGTGCCTCTGTCTAGAAGGGACCCAGAAGAGATCCCAGGGGTAAATGTATGATCACCCATCCACTTGTCAGTATTTCCCTTGAAGAGGGTCAGTGAGGGGCTCTGCCTAACGTGGACTGGGATGTCATCCCAGAGTGAGGGGAGACTCTGGGATATGAATCTGTCCCTCCAGCATGTCCTATTAATGCCGAGCTGAGGTAGAAGTCCTGGAGTGTGTAACTGTAAGGGATTCTGATATCCTGAGGTGAAGCATGTCCAACAAGTCTGGGCTGGACATGGCTGCATACAGCAGCCACAGATTGCATTTGGGTAAGTGTTATGCAACCGAGTACAGCTGGTGTTTCTGTAGCTGAACTGTGTAGGGCATCTGTATGAGTCTCCTGTTTCACTTCGTGAGATACCTTAGGGGTCATGACAGTTGCTGCAGGTGTCGGGTAAGGTACATCCCAAATGGACAGTGTACTCAAGTATGGGTGTGATGAGTACAGGTGCACAATGACCTCTCTGGACTTAGATGTGTAACCTTTTGGGATAAGGTGGGCTATATAGAAGGTCTACCTAACCACTTTGCCAATGTGATATTCAAAGGAGAGATGAGTATCTACTGTGGACCCCAAATCCATATGTACACCTTCTCTATGTAATGGATTACCACCTATGTGTTAATCTGTGTGCACTTTGTCATTCACAAAGGGGATGTGTATGCATTGTATGGCAGTTAGTTGTAGGCTATGTCTCTGGCACCACTTATCCATCTCTGGGAGACCCTGTAGGAGGATGCATGTGTCAGCTGGAGAGTCGATTATGGCACCTGGTCTGCAGTCATCTGTGAACCTGGTCAGCCATACTCCCCCTGTGTTAACCTGTACCTTGCAGGAATATATACTGATCAAGACAGGTCTCACAACTGAGCCTTGTGGGATGCCACATGTAACTGGTGTAGAGTCTGACATGGCACCTGCACGTCTGAACATGTGGGTGCTATCCCTGATCCAGTTTGCAATCCAACTTGGGACATATGTGTTGATATGTAAGCTGGTGAGTGCCTCTAAGATGCCCGAGTGTGGTATTGTGCCAAAGGGGTCTGTGAGGTCCAGGTAGGCTGTGTGGACTACCTTTCCTATGTGTATGGCCCTGGTAACTGACTCAAAGAAGTCGGCAGGTGCAAGAGGCAAGATCTGCCCTTAACAAAGGTGAATTGGATAGGATCCAGTCTCTGGAGGTAGTCAACATCTGCAAATGTGTCCCAGTATGATAGTCTCTATAGCTTTGCAGACAAGGCTAGTCAGGCTTATAGGCTGATAGTGTCCAGGGTCCCTTGTGGAACCACCATGGTGGAGCGGGACCACTGTTGCTGTATGCCATTCCTTGGGTACATATCCTGTAGTAAGTCTGATATTGAACAGTGATGTTATGTGAGTGTTATGTTCTTCATGAAGCATGTGTAGGATGCAGCTTGGGACACCGTCTGGACCCATTGATGCTGTGTTATTGCTTTGGAGAGGGCAGCTCTCACATGTTCATCTGTGATGTCAGGGAGGTTACACTTTGTTGTCAGGGACATGTGTGTGTGTGGGGGATAGGGGTTAGGAATATGCACTCAACCTGTCTGCCAGGATTTTGGCAATGTGTGTGGGTTAAGCGTCCTTCGTTGTCATTATGCAGTAACTCAGAGCATATCTGGGAGTTGCCACCCAGGTTTCTGACATAACTAAAGAAGGGCTTGTGATTGCCTTTAGTGTCATGTGCAATCGTAGTGTCGAAGATGGTCTTACATGATGTTATGACTGATTGTAGCTTCTTGTTACAACTGATCAGAGATGCCTCCCCTTTGTGGGAGACTGCTCTATCATGTAGTAGCCTCCTCCTTTTGTTGCATAGCTTATTTATGGCCGGGATACACCAGACAGGTCACCTGCCTTTAGAGGAGTGAGTCTTGGAGTCATGTGGGATAGCATGATCCATGCATTCCTGTAGGTGTCCATACAATGGGTTTCTAAAGGATACTGTGATATGAGTCATAGTTCCCAGTGGCCTGGGTGCTTTGAAGAAAAACAACTCTGTTCTGAGAAGTATGACATTTGCTTTTGAGAAGTACCTCACCGAGATTACCTTGGCTGGGTGTGGGACCGGGATATGGATGTTCGGTGACATAAATGTATGAGGGGTATACCTCTGGTGTGAAACATAGAGTCCCCATGTTGGTGATGACCAGGTCCAATATGTATACCCCTCATGTGGGGGTGTTGACCACTTGTTCCATAGCATTTGATTTGATATATACAAGGAACCATTGTGCGAGAGTCTTGGGGCTTGAGTAGTATTCCCAGTAAATGTTTGGCTACTACAGGTCATCCAATATAATGTTGTTTGTACACACCTACATATTCTACAGTGTTCTGTTCTCATGAAAGCCAAGTGTGTTCCCTGAGTTTGGGAGTGTGGTGTGTAGCAGGCTACTGCCTGAAAGGTGGTTTAGGCCACTGTTACTTACACATGGATGGTCCCCAATGATTTGTGCAGTGCTACTATCCTGGAGGTTTGTGTATCTCTGGTGTATATGGATACCCCCCATGTGGTGTGGCCTGGTTATTGTGTCAGAAAACCATGGTATGATGTGTAGCCTGGTAGTACTGGGGTGCTGTCGGGAGCCACGAACCAGGTGACTGTTACTGCACAGATATTTATATTCCCCATACTGAAGAGAGCCTTGAGTGCATGCAGTTTGAGGTGTACAACTCTGGCATTGAGCAGCATTACCCTTCGTTAATTTCACCTGGTATTGTCTATGGAGTGGGATTTGTCATGTAAGCCCTGACTAAAAAAGGCACTATGGGTGTGCCATGTGCCTTAGCCAGTATTCGAAAGGCCAGGGGTGTCAGGTGCAAGGCTTCCCTAGTGAAGCAACGTGACATGATGAGCATGTCATCCCAGGCTGACAGACACTGGATCCCCTGTGAATAACACACATACATTAGCCGACTGTTAAAATTGATCATGCTGTCTTTATACTGTGGCATCATTCTTGGTGAGGGTAAGATGCTACACAAGGACAGGGTCATACCGGCCTGGCCTACATGATCATAGAGCTCCTGTATGTCTCATTTCATGTAGTCCAGGGAGGAATATCTCAGGACAGTCACACCAGCATGGACAATAACAGAGTCATAGCTGTACCTGCTTTGGAGTGACCTGAGTGCATGTGTTATGTGGTGCATCCTGGCACCCCATAGACAGCTTACAGTGACCTTCACCTTGGTCAGCCTGGTGTGTGGGACATCAGTGTGTCTGACAATACAGTCACCTATCACAGGTGTAGTTGGTGTGTTGTTTAGCCTTAAGTGCACTGACTGTGTGGCACAGTGACATTGTGTACTTTGTGATATGTGGGTATACTGGTGGGGAAGCAGGTTTCTGGGTGTCTGCTGTGGGGGTCTTTGCTGCTTAGGCAGAGGTTTATCTAGAGCCTCTGAGTATGTGATTGTGTGTTTATGTGTTTGGTCTGCTGTTGCTATAGGTCTATGTGACACTGGAGTGGTAGTGTGTGTGGTTACCTTCTCCTCCTGATAGACTGTGCCAGTCATGGGTCTAAAGAGCTCAGCCTCCAGTTTGTCCATAGAGTTGCATCTCTCACAAATATCTGGGTATGTTTGGAGGAGGGGAGGCTTGTCTGTGTACATAAGGCAGTTGTAACATTTACTGACAATCCCCATATTCACCAGCTGGACTGGAGATTACACACAAAGCCGACCCTCGGACATGTCATGATACTATGATGAAATACTCATTTGACTGAACAAAAAGGATCAGTAGGGTGTTTAGTGTGTAAAAGTGTATAACATCGGTTTAGTGCCTATGTTCCTTGGTGTTTGGTAAGATTATTTGTGAAGGAGTCCAGACAGAACTATGGCACTTCCTTCAGCTATGTCATACATAGCAATGTACACTCATATATGTCCTGAGTCAGGGCCAACTGTAAATGACTGACAATGCCAACATCCCCTGTCACACAAGGCCATACATACATAGCCACCTCCCACTGTCAAAAGGCCCTATCATCATGCCAGAAGATATCACATGTAGATTGGATATACAGGTACTACCACAGCTGAACACATGGCATCGAGTGGATTACAATGTATCCCATATGTGTCATATGTGAACTGCAGAACATACAGACCCTGCACCTGAACAGTCTGATAAGCCTTACCCTCTCTACAGGATATGAAACTGCTGAACTGGTTACAGCAACATATGGCACACCCCACAAGTGTTGGTGCACAACAGACCATGGTAACTATAGTGTTATATGCCTATGACATCTGATCTGCAAGGCCATGGGGTCCTACATGATTGAAGTCATAAACAATATCCAATATCCCAGACGCATGTAGTATCTACATAGTCAACACTCTGCATAGATATGTATTGTCATATGAGGGATTGGCAACTGGTCCAGAGATAGATCACACAAGCCAAGTATTGTGGTGTCCTGTTCAAACTGTTAACACCTGCTGCACCCCATGGTGCAGTCATGGGATTGCATACAACAAAGTGCACACAGTACCAGGTAGAGTCTGATGATGTCAGCATCTGACAAATGTAGCAGTGGAAATAAAAAACCCCAGTAAAGCATATAGCGCATTGTGTTAATGCGTACTTCACTAGTATCATAACATAGTTAGGTAGGGGTTTGAATCCTACAATTGCTGAGAGTGTGTGTGTGTGGGGGGATGTGTGATTTCCTCAGAAAGACGTACCCTTTTTGGTGAGTAGGAAAATGCCTGACAAGTGTTATATTCCCCTTTGGCAAGTCAGATGATGTCAGCATCCTACAAATATAGCAGTTGAAATGAAAAATCTCAGTAAAGAATATAGCGCGTTGTGTTAATGCATACTTCACTAGTATCATAACATAATTAGGTAGGGGTTTGAATGTGTGATTTCCTTAGAAAGAAATGCCCTTTTTGGTGAGTAGGAAAACGTCTGACAAGTGTTGTATTCCCCTTTGGCAAGTCAGATGATGTCAGCATCCTACAAATATAGCAGTGGAAATGAAAAATCTCAGTAAAGCATATAGCGCATTGTGTTAATGCGTACTTCACTAGTATCATAACGTAATTAGGTAGGGGTTTGAATGTGTGATTTCCTTAGAAAGAAGTGCCCTTTTTGGTGAGTAGGAAAATGCCTGACAAGTGTTATATTCCCCTTTGGCAAGTCAGATGATGTCAGCATCCTACAAATATAGCAGTGGAAATGAAAAATCTCAGTAAAGCATATAGCGCGTTGTGTTAATGCATACTTCACTAGTATCATAACATAATTAGGTAGGGGTTTGAATGTGTGATTTCCTTAGAAAGAAGTGCCCTTTTTGGTGAGTAGGAAAACGCCTGACAAGTGTTATATTCCCCTTTGGCAAGTCAGATGATGTCAGCATCCTACAAATATAGCAGTGGAAATGAAAAATCTCAGTAAAGCATATAGCGCATTGTGTTAATGCATACTTCACTAGTATCATAACATAATTAGGTAGGGGTTTGAATGTGTGATTTCCTTAGAAAGAAGTGCCCTTTTTGGTGAGTAGGAAAATGCCTGACAAGTGTTATATTCCCATTTGGCAAGTCAGATGATGTCGGCATCCTACAAATATAGCAGTGGAAATGAAAAATCTTAGTAAAGCATATAGCGCGTTGTGTTAATGCATACTTCACTAGTATCATAACATAATTAGGTAGGGGTTTGAATGTGTGATTTCCTTAGAAAGAAGTGCCCTTTTTGGTGAGTAGGAAACCGCCTGACAAGTGTTATATTCCCCTTTGGCAAGTCAGATGATGTCAGCATCCTACAAATATAGCAGTGGAAATGAAAAATCGCCGTAAAGCATATAGCTTGTTGTGTTAATGCGTACTTCACTAGTATCATAACATAATTAGGTAGGGGTTTGAATCTTGCAATTGCTGTGTGTGTGTGTCGGTGGAATGTGTGATTTCTTTAGAGAGACGTGCCCTTTTTGGTGAGTAGGAAAACGCCTGACAAGTGTTATATTCCCCTTTGGCAAGTCAGATGATGTCAGCATCCTACAAATATAGCAGTGGAAATGGCAAATCTTAGTAAAGCATATAGCGTGTCGTCTTAATGCGTACTTCATTAATATCATAACATAGTTAGGGAGGGGTTTGAATCCTGCAATTGCTGAGTGTGTGTGCGTATGGGGGAAGGTGTGTGTCTGTGTGATTTTCTGAAAGTGAAGTCCCCATTTTGGTGAGTAGGGAAACGCCTGACAAGTGTTACATTCCCCTTTGGCAAGTCTGAAGATGTCAGCATCCTACAAATATAGCAGTGGAAATAAAAAGTCCAGTAAAGCATATAGAGTGTCGTGTTAATACGTACTTCACCACTATCATGACATAGTTAGGTAGGGGTTTGAATCCTGCAATTGTTGTGTGTCAGTGTGACCCCCTTTGAGGGGAATGTCCTTTTTGGAGACTAGGGAAATACCTACAATGAGGTATATTGCTCTTTGCCAAGTGTGATGATGTCAGCATCCTACAAATATAGTGGTGGAACCAAACACTCAAGTAAAGCATATAGCACCTTGTGTTAATGCAGATGTCACTAGTGTAATAACATAGCTTGGTAGGGATTTGAATCCTGCAATTGCTGAATGTGTGTGTGAGACACTGTTGGTCAATGTGATCTGTGCTTTTCTTTTACTACAGTATGACATATCAGGGAACAAACAGTATGTGCATTGCACACATCAGGTATCTGTGTGGCAAATACATATATGTACATGTGACCTCAAGTAGTACATAGGTGTGTAGCCTGCATACTACATGAATACATTTCTTACCTGTGACAGAATGTGCAGCTGCTTCTCAGATCATAGGTCACAGAGGTATGTATGTGACAAGGCCGGCCACTGTGGTGATCTGTGGCCATAGTCAACTGTGTCACACACACCCATGATGGTTTGTATAGACTACTGTGAGCGAGGGTACATGCCTGGGGTATATGTCAGACATGTTCATACACAACAAGGTCTGGCAATAATGGACAGTCATTACAGGTGTACAACAGACTTGTGGATATGCATACAGGCCCCTTATTGCTTATGTGATACATGAGGGGATTTCAGAATACCTTTGGATATGTGGATACCAAAGGACAGAAGACATAACACTTGGCTGTACGTACACATTCCTACCCAACATACATGTTGGGGGCTACCACCTATGTGGTACTGTCATAGGTTCATAGGTTCATAGGTAGGTACTAGGCTATCGGCCCTAAGGCCCGTACAAGCCTAGCCAAAAATGTACCCTGGCTTTCGCCATCCAAGAAATTTATTTTCCTGTGCCCGTCGAGCAGAGCCACAGAAGTGATTCCTGGGGTGAATTGACCACTTCCCATCCAATCATCAAGATATATCTTGAAGAGTGCTAATGAGGTGCTCGGTTTGACATAGGTAGTCTGTTCCAGAGTATAGGAAGTCTCTGGGACAGGAATCTATCCCTCCAGCATGTTCTCTTTATTGTGATGACAAGGTTTATCTCCTTAGAATGTGTAGCTCGGAGGGATTGGGATTTCTTTAACTGGAGCATGTCCAACACATCTGGGTCTGACATAACTTTGTAAGTTAGGCAGAGATCGGCCCTGAGTAGGCGATATGCAATGGAGTAAAGCTGTAGTTATTTGAGGCGGTCTGTGTAGGGAATCTGTTAGAGGCCAGTAATCCTCTATGTGAGGTGCTTCTGTAGTCTTTCCAGTTGTTGTAGATGTCTTGTGAGGTACATAACAAAAGGGCCATTGTACTCTGTAATGTGTCTAATGAGCGATGAGTAAAGTGGAACAATGACCTCTTTATTTCATGGTGAGAATCCTTTTGTCATGAGATGACCCATGTAGATGGATTTCCTGATCGCTGTGGCAATATGATTATCAAAGGGGAGACTACTGTCCACCTGTGTCACAGGGTCTGTTAACACATTTGCGGCATTAAGTAGACTACCAGCTATGTGGTAGGTCTTGGGTAGGGTACAGAGTTTTTACCAAAGGGGATGACAATACACTGCTTGGCATTGAGCTTCAGGACATGGCTTTGACAACAGGTATTTGTCTCAGGGAGGCCCTTTTATAGTTTGTCCACATCGTTATGAGTTGTGATTATGGCTCCTAGTTCGCAGTCATCTGCAAACATTGCTAGCCAAAGACCTTCTGTGTTAGCCTGCACTTCAGAGAAGTAGATACCAAACAGGTGAGGACCCAGGACTGAACCCTGTGGTACTCCACTCGTCAGTGGTCTGATGTCGGATTTGGAATCCGCTACATCCACAGTGTGGGTGCTGTCTGTAAGCCAGTTGGCAACCCATCTTGTGACATAGGGGTTTATACCTAGTTTAGTGATCTTACCAAGAATTCCAGAGTGGGGGATGGTGTTGAAAGCCTTGTTGAGATCCAGATAAGCTGTGTGAACTATGTTACCCTCATGTATGGCTTTGGTGACTGGTTCAAATACATCAGTCAGGAGTAGGAGGCATGATCTGCCTTTTACAAATCCATACTGGTTAGGGTCCAGAGTTTGGAGATTACCAATGTCTTTGTTTGTGAGTTCCACGATGATATGTTCCATGGCCTTGTAGACCAGGCTCATCAGGCTAATGGGCCAGTAGTTCCCGGCATTCTTCGTGGCTCCACCTTTGTGGAGTGGGATAACCGTCACACTGCGCCATTCAGTGGGTACAAAGCCTGAGGTGAGGCTATGATTGAACATGGTACTTAGGTAGGGTGCTGGTTCATTCTGTAGGCCATGTAGAATGCAGCCTGGGATATTGACAGGTCCCATGGATGTTGTGTTCTCAGCTTTGGAGAGTGTGTGTTTCACGTGTGCAGCCATGATTATAGTAACCTTGCATACATCCGGTATACAGATGTGCCCTCTACGGGGTGAGAGGAGGATAAAGTTAGCACTGAACCTATCTGCTCAGATGTTTGGAATATCAGTTGGTTCTGTATATTTAGTGCCATTGTGCTGTACCTCAGAGCAGATCTGAGTGTTCCCATTTAGATTCATGACATAGCTATAAAATGCTTTGTGGTTGTCGTCAGAGTCAGTGGCAGTTTAGTTTCCGTAACTAGCTTTGGAGGATTTTATGAGGGATCTCAGCTTCATACTGAGGTTGACCAGGGAGTTCCACCAGTCATGGGTTCTACTCTTTTTTGCAACAGTTTCTTTCATCCGTTGTAGAGTTTGTTTATAGCAGAGGACCACCAGATTGTCTACCCTTTTCTTGGAGGATAACATCTTGGTTCTACTAGGGATAGCATGCTCCATGCACTCATGTAAGTGCTTATAAAGTGCATATGTGTAGGAATCAGCAGTCACTAGCCTGGAGGTGTGAATATCCTTAATGAATATGGACACGCCGCCTCCTTTAGTGCTTCATTCAGGGTTATGTGGCCGAAAGGTGTGGTATGAATTGTGGCCTGGTAATGCAGGGGTGCTCTCAGGAGCTTTGAACCAGGTCCCTGTCACTGCACAGATGACAATGTTATTGTAATCCTAAGGGCGACAGGTGCAGGCCATCTCTGGCAAAGTATTGTGGTCTGTCGATCATGTCGTCCCAGGCAGACAAATACTGGATCCCCTTAGAATTACACCAGATGCATAGCCAATTGTTGAAGGCAATCATTTTGTCCTTGTACTGTGGTATCATGGTGATGGCAGGATGCTACTCAAGGTTAGGGTCATACCTGGCTGGGATACAATATTGGAGAGCTCTTCCATGTCTCTTTTCATGTAGTCCACGGAGGTATGTCTCAGGTAATTCAAACCAACATGGACAATGACAGTGTCATATCTGTACTTATTGTGGAGCGACCTGAGTGCATGCGTTATGTGGCGGATCCTGGCACCTGACAGGCAGCTGACAGTAACTGTCTCCTTGTTTAATCTAGTGAGTGGAACATCAGTGTGCCTGACTATAGAGTCACCTATGACTAGACTGTTGGCTATGTTGTTATGCCTTATGGGCTGTGTTTGGGTGGCACACTGAGTTAGTGGTCTATGTGTCATTTGGGTTGTGTTGGGGGGGTGGAGTTTGCTTGTGTGTGTTTTGTGTTTCTATGTGTGTGTTTTGGTAGTGTAGGTTTTGAGAGACTATGTGATGAGTGTGGTGTGGTGCAAGTGTTTACCATCACCTCTTGACTGTCTAGTCCAGTCATGGGTGAAGAGACCATTGCTTCCAGTCTGGCTATATCAGTGCATCTCTCACAGGTTGTAGTGTTGGGTGGTAGGAGGAGAGGGTTGTCTGTGTACATGAGGCAATTGCTGCATTGCCCCAAGATGCCCAGATTCTGTCAGGATACTATATATAGTAAATGTGGATGACAATGTATAGTAAGCTTACAGCTCTGCAGCATGTGTTGGACAACAGGCATCTGTCTGTATGATACCCTTGTGTAGGATATGTGTCCCATCTGGAGAATGCATTGTAGGCCACTGCATGCATTTCCAGATGTGGATGGACATATACCTAGTGTGTTTGCATGCACCTAAGGGGCTATATGCCAAACATGTGTGGGCCCAGGAACGGGTGGCGGTCAATACCACTGGTTACTGTTATAGTATAGTACTGGAAGGATACAACTGTCGCTGAGTTCACTACATATGTGTGTCACTTGTCTGTACATCCTCTGATAATTGTTTATAGTCAGGCTGACGAGGTTGTGTGCTACCAGAATGCTAAACAGTGACAGTTAGTAACAGTATCACCCACAGCAGAGTGCCAAACCATGTCACACACATGTGTACCCATGTTAGAACATATCTGTAGTAGTATGCATATTGGCCACCAAGAGATACTCGGAGATGTTAACACTGTGTAATACAGGGTATGTCACACATCCCATGTGTCCAGTATGCACGTACATGCAGACAGTGCACCCCCACCATGTTCACAGATGTACACCTGTAAATCTGTACTGCACACATCACACACGTACTGTCCACTCACTAACACATGCTGCCAACACTACACACTGCATCCATGTGGCACATGGGCAAACAAGACATACTCAGACATAACACAGGTGTACACAATATGACATTGACAATCATAGCTTTGATGCACCATGCCTGCTAAGATATACCTACAAGGATATCATTACACTTTCCTGTCGACAATCTGGTAACATTGCTACACTGCTACAAAGTCACCCTGTGCATCAGCACCGTGTTAGCCTGTTCCTGCATCAGTGTTACAGATGACAGGAGGTGGCACAGGTCTCATCATATGCACAGAGTGTGTTGTCGGTTTGCCAGAGCCCGACATTGATCCATCCAATCAACATGTCTGTGTGTGTGTGTGTGTAGTGGGGGGACAACAGTACAGCATGGGCCAATGTTGATGTGATGTGTGCATGTTTGTGTGAGCCCTAGGTGTTTGGTTTATGTTTGCGTGTCTGCATGCACACAGATCTACCATGGAGCTGCCATATACGGGAGGTTGTGGGACAGCCACAGACTGTACCTGCCAGGCTGTACAGATCATTGTCTCTGGGTATGGACACGGAACCTGTGCCTGGCAGGGGTGCTACAGACAGTATCAGGTACCAAGCCTGACAGGGTACTATCATCAGAGGCAGAGGTATGTTGACTGGAGCTACATCCCTGCTGGGACTGCCGAGAGCCACGTGCAGCTGTGGCTGGTACTGGCACTACGGGAGTGGCTGTGATCTGTGTGTCATCCGCGATGACTGCCAGCTGCTGATGTTGCTGGCATACGTCCGCGTCAACGTCTCAGCCAACCCGCACGGTCCTGGCTCATGGAAAACACATTTTGGAGGGCATCTAATGTCCCCCCCCAATGTCTAATGACCTCGGTGTAATTACGTATGGCACCAGCAAGGTCATGGATACTGTCATTGATAGCGGTGTTATGGGCCCTCTGCACCCTTAGTCCCTGTCTGGTGTACCGTTCCATACATGCCTGTGCCTGCATTACAGACCGGAACATAGCTGAGGTTGTAAGACCTGTGGGGGGCACGTCTGCCGGGGGCAATACGACCAGCGGTGCTCCCACGAGAACCCCTGGACATCTGCCTATGTGGCACCGTTCCATGGATCTGGGTATGGCTGCTGTGAGGGGATGCATGTTTCATGGATACCACACTCTCCTGGTCAATGCCAACTGTATGCTGTCCCTCGGCTATGGCCATTGGTGATGAGGGATATATTGGCAGTATGAGTGTGCACATAGATGGGGTTGAAAGCTGTGTACTGTCGATTGGTGGACCAACGACAGACCCTGTCAAACCTGCCTGTGCCACAATACATGTCTCATCATCTCCACTAATTGTGGCAGTGACTTCAGGTTCCCTACTGCATTCAGCCAACCCAATCTCTGCACCTGTGAGAGTAAGGCAGGAAACACACTTTACAATCTGTACATGATGTTATCACACATGCACACATGCACACATGAACACAGGAACACGTGCATACATGCACACATGAACACATGCACACATGCACACATGCACACATGAACACATGCACACATGAACACAGGAACACATGCACACATGAACACATGCACACATGCACACATGAACACATGCACACATGAACACATGCACACATGCACACATGAACACAGGAACACATGCACACATGAACACATGAACACATGCACACATGCACACATGAACACATGAACACAGGAACACAGGCACACATGCACACATGCACACATGAACACATGCACACAGGAACACATGCACACATGCACACTTGCACACATGAATACATGCACACATGCACACAGGAACACATGCACACTCCTCACTACAGTAGATACACACACACAACAGCAATCCAAAACATACTCAATAGTGGTTGAAGGTGGGTGACAGTATCACAAGGCAAATAGTCACGTCACACGTGTCAGCATGCAGAATAAGTGTTGATCAAGTCCATGCAGTGTGAGTGTAGACAGCCATAGTTAATGGCAGTGTACATGACTGTGGTGCATGTGTGTACATGTTCAGTGATTGTCTACACCCTGGAACACAATGTGTACAATGGCACAACATTTCTGTGCAAGTATTATAAGCTCTGCAATGTCCTGTGCACCATCACTCACAGGTATACATACCATGGATTTCCATGTCTGATTGCAGTGTCTGTGTCTGTAGCAGATAATTGTGGATACAGGTGTTGCACATGCATGTTATGTACACACACGGGATGAGTGGTGCATGTATACGTGATGGAATACCAATCCCGGACATGGCCATTGTACAGTGGTTATGGTGAGTGTGGGTCATATTCCAGATATGCCAGTGCCAGCCATGACATTGCATGATACATGACTGCAACATTAAACATCACACATAATCAATGTGTGCCATGTGACCTATATACCCAATAGCATTCTAGGACAAATATGTGTCACTTTGTACAGAATGCAACTGCTATGCATATTGTGTATAGTTGCATATGTTTGCACACACACAACATGCTATGCATAATGTGTATAGGTGCATATGTGTGCACACACACACAACATGGAGGTGCAAAGCAATGACAGCTATGTGTAGTACTGCGGCCACTGTAACTGTACGGGGTGTAGTACCATTAGCCATCATCATCATGCATCATGTGGTCACTCAAGGCCACTAAAGTGTGCTAGACCACTGCCTAGCATGCTGTACATGAACCGCAGTGCTGTGGCTAAGTTCACAATTACACAGCCACATTGCACAAGGGTGTGTGAGGTGCCCAATAGGAAGCATTGCCTAACATGACTGTGTTATGTGTTGAAGAGTGTTGCACAGCCCCATGCTAGGCCCCTACCTCTCGGGTATATTATATGTGGTGTGTGGATGACATGTGGGATACTGAAGTGTGACCTGGCAGTGGGTGTCCGGTTGCACTATGTGTAGCATGTGGAGGTGTACTGCGTATGACAAATGTGTTATGTTGTGTGCATGTGTGTCAACTATGCCTATCCAATGTGCAGTACAGTGTTGCCACATTTGTGTCTGATGCTCTGTGCATTGCATGTGATTGAGGCAGCTACTGACTTTACTGAGATGTTTAACGTCTCACAGCAAACATGCACAGCATGCATTATGCATAGGTGTGTTATGTGTACATGGCCTACACCTCACCTATGATATGCACATTTCAATACCAATTTTAAAGTGTTAATACACTCACCAGCATGTATCATCTGCCCTGCTGTCACACCAGAGGGACCTACAAGAATATGACACAGTTTGTCAGTGGCCACAACTGTGGCATTGCTACTGTGAGTGTGCTAAACTACAGTAGAACAACAGGCATAGGTGTACAAATACTATTCAAAATATCAGTATTGCACACAATAGGCAGCACAACTGCTAAACACAGTACACATCTCACATATGCAAAATCTAACAATAAAGGTAACAGTAGTCTACAGCTAGGGCATGTTAACTGCACGCTCCATGTCACCATGCTGGGTGGCTCCGGCCTCCGTGATGACACATGTGTGATGTTGCTGCTGTAGGTCAGGAGCCACCACACTTAGGAGCAGTTCCTCCACTCTGGTGAGGGGAGGATGTATGGCCACCCCACCACCTGTGGCAAGCTGTTGTCTATGGATATCAGACGCACGCCGCCGGACATGTCTAATTAAATCACTGCAGTGATGGTGTACCTGCTCATATGTCCGGTTATGCATGCCTATGTCATTTACCTGACGAACAAGATCTTGCCACAGTGCAGTACGCTCATGCTGGTGCTGGCTGGCCCTAGAAAACAGCAGGGTATAGTGCTGAACCAGGCTGTGGTGGATTTCCTGTTCTTCTGCGGCTGTGTAGGAGGGATTCCTTTGATGAGCCATAAGCCTGGAAGACAAGTAAACGATATGTGTGAGCAAGTCATGTGGCACACTTAACATTATCCAGTACAGATATCAGTTAACTGCCATATATAGCATCTGTTCGTCTGTCAGAGGATACACACATTCAATACCACATATCAGTGCTCAGCCCACAATTGGCTGACAGTGCCTGCCACACTCCATATAACAAACCAGTATACACCAGTACTTGGCACACTGTTTGAGATCCAATGCACAGCCTCACCACGGGGGTACATATCAAGCTAATGCATGAAGAAATATGTCATCCATTGCAATGAATGTGAAGTACAGTTACATTATTACCAGTAAACCACCCTAGTCATTGATGCCATACCCCTACCTAACATATGTGCACAGTTGTTAATATAGCTGGCATACTGCTGTAACAGACTATACATGTTGCTAGGTACACACGCAAACCCTGCAACACACATGTGATTGCGGACATGGTACAGGCATCATTACACACACATCAGACATTTATATAACACACAAATGTATGCTGACACAGATGAGCATTACCTGTGTACCTTACAGTACTGTGTGCCCCTACTTACAGATACCTATGCCTGAGGTATGTAATCTGTGCAGACTACAGGAAACACACAAGGCAGTGTTACCAGGGAATGTGAACATACACCATACTGCGCTGTTTAGGCCTACAGCTTCAGGTAGTACAACAGTTCAAATGTCAGCTGGATTCACCAGCAGTACCTCTTACTGAGCATACATGTATTGCTTCAGCCTATGATGGGACACCACAGTCATACACAAGGAACTACGTCACAACATATGCCATCCTACTATGTCTGCATCCCAATAACTGACACATCTATCTCTGGCCTCACACCTAGGACACAAACAACCATGACAGAAACAACCTCACACTAAGCTATCACACTGTTACAGACCTTGCACACATTCACTGTCACACTCATTCCACCTCACATAGCAGGTATTGCACTGAATACATGTGTGCGTGCATTGTGTCATAGGTAGGTAATACGCTTTTGGCCCTAGGGCCTACAGCAGCTTAGCCATATGCTACCCTGGCCTTTGACACACATGTAATTTGATTTCACTTTCTCCTGTCAACCGGATACACAGAGGTGATTCCCAGGGCGTGTTACCTATCCCCCAGACAATCATCAGGGGTATGTATGACATCTGCTACTGAGGAGCCTTGTTTGTTAATGCTGGGTGGTTTACTCCAGAGTATGGCATATTTGCCAATAGGAGCCTATCCCTCCAGCATGTGCTGTTTAGTGAGGTGGCGGGGATTAGGGACCTAGGCCGTGTAACCCAGTGGGATTGTGAGGTGTTGACATGGTGGTTGTCTGACTGCTATGGGTGTGACATACCTCAGTATGTTCAGCAGAGGTAACCTCTGGGTGGCCGGTATGCAACGCACTGTAGCTGTGGTTATGTGAGACAGTCTGCATAGGGTATGTGCTTGAGGGCAGTATTACTCTTTGTGAGGTATGTCTGTGGCCTTTCCACTTGCTGTAGTTGTCATGTGAGGTACATACCACATGGGGCATTGTGATGAGTACAGGGGAACACTGACCTATATTTCCGTACATGACACAATGTTTGTGATGACACTACCATGTAGACAGATTACAAGACTAGTGTGGCACTGTGAATATCAAAGGGGAGGCTACTGTCCACCTGTGTCCCATGTTCCCTTCTGACACCTTCAGTGTTAGGCAGGCAACCACTTATCTGGTAGTTAGTGGGTAAAGTGTTTTGGAATGGGGTATGGCACTGCAGTATCAACACTGGTGTTCAGTCCATGCCTTGGTCACCAGGCACCTGTTGCAATGCGTCTGACCCGTGTCTCCCTCTCACTATATATATATATATATATATATATATATATATATATATATATATATATATATATATATATATATATATATATATATATATATATATACATATATATATATATATATCTGTATATATACATATATATATATATATATATATATATATATATATACACATATATATCCATATATATCTGTATATATCTATATATATCTATATATGTATATATCTATATATCTATATATATATCTATATATGTATATATCTATAGATCTACATATCTTTATATCTATATATATCTATATATGTATATATGTGTGTGTATATATATATATATATATATATATATATATATATATATATATATATATATATATATATATATATGTATTGCTGTACATATAAATGCACATATAGGCACATATACTGCCCACCTTTCATGGTGGGAATATCAATTATGAAACAGTTGTGAGACATACAATTATGTAATAATATTGTACAGTGTTATGCAGAATGCATTTCACTGTCCTCAGGCCATATAGCTGTAGCAGGCATCACTGGCTGTAACTCAGTCCCACAGCATTTAACCACCACATGACATATACCTGCACTACTTGCTGTTTTCAATGCCACACACTACAATCTACATAGATATGTGCACATAGCAACCTTCAACTACATATATATATATATATATATATATATATATATATATATATATATATATATATCCAGCCTTCACTAACAGTTGCAGTATGTCCCTTGCCCTATGCACATCTGCATATACATATAGATACAGACTGCTACCACATATGGAGGGTTCACAGTATGTAGAGTACCCTTCAGACACATCATTCGGATGCCAGCAAATACATATCTGTTACATACCTTACCTTTGTATTTCTCACCTCTGTCTGTTGTACCTGTTGATATGTTTTTTTTTTTCTTTTTGTTTTTGTTTGGTGTCTTCAACTGCCTCTGTTTGTTTGTCTGTATGTCTGTCTCTGTTTGTCTGTCTGTCTCACTCACTCTCTTTCTCTCCATTTGCTGCAATGATATTATTGCATGTGTGGACAGCAAGTACAGACTGCTTTTGTAGGTATCTGCGCATGTGCATGTCATGGCCTCTGCACCAATTGGTGCCCACCATTTAGTAATTGCATGCAGCCTGCTGTGTGGTAATTGCAGTTCTCACTGTGATTTCAGGACACTGCCATAAAATGATAGGTTAGGTAGGCATAGGCCTTTCAGTTTTGCAAGGTGGGGACCATGCTTGTTTGCTGTGGACACTGTTGTGTCAGTCAGAAGGTTGGTATATGTCTCATATCTGAAGCTGGGTTGTAGCCAGTGAAATGCATGTTGTACTGAAACTTGACTGTTGCTTCTTCCAGTACACTCTTCTCAGTGTGTAAGTTTACTCACACCTCCTAATGCTAACACTGGATAAATGGGAGTATGTACTTTCTTTTGGAATTAGGGAATTAACTGGCATACAACAGTAGTTATTGCAATGTATTCCTATGGCTTTCCTATTTTCCCTTTACATTCACTCCTTGTAATGCATGTTATATTTCTTTATTGCAATGTATTCCTATGGCTTTCCTATTTTCCCTTTACATTCACTCCTTGTAATGCATGTCATATTTCTTTATTGCAATGTATTCCTATGGCTTTCCTATTTTCCCTTTACATTCACTCATTGTAATGCATGTTATATTTCTTGCAGCACCAAGCTATTGTATATCTGCTGTGGCTTACTGGTACAGCATGCAGACTGGTGAGTCCAAGGTGTGGGGTTTGAAACTGACAAGGGTATTTTATTTTTCTGCTGAGTAGTACAAGGGCCTTGTCATACAGAGTGACTAAGGCACTTTTAAGCAGTTGTAAGCGGGTTTGCGTGGGTTTACGTGACGCTTAGCAATGCTTAGCTAAGCTTAGTGTAGCTTATTTTATGTTAGCAATACTAACCTAAGCTTGGCGTAGCTTATCATATCTTAGCAATGCTTAGCTAAGCTTAGCGTAGCTTATTTTATGTTAGCAATACTAAGCTAAGCTTGGCGTAGCTTATCATATCTTAGCAATGCTAAGCTAAGCACACACATGTGCATACTGATGCAAACATGCTTACTACTGTTTACAAGTGCTCACTCCCGCTAACCCCCGCGCTCATTTCTTTGACAGAAAAGTAAATGGGGAGATAGGAATGTGGTGATAAAGGGTGCACAAAGAGGGGAAGACAGTAGGGAAACCAGCTTGGGATGTACACGATGGGTGTGGGGAAGGTCCATAGCTGCCCATTTCTTTACCAGCAACAGCTGTGCATATGCAATACATTAGGTGGGATATTTGAAACCTTCCACCCCTGAGAGAGGGATGAGGACAACTAAGTATGTTGTACTACCAATTATGAATATCAGGCACATGCACTCTTTGTGAACTGCTATACTGTCATTAGTACGTTACTCACTTCTGAACAGTTTGTGGTTTGTTTGTGTTGACATTAGCACAGTCTACTCAGGACAGCTGGACATACTTCTGTACTGTGTATGCTTACCTACACCCTTGGTTGTGCCTGACTACATGGGTATATAGTACCTTTGGGTAGGGGTGCAGAACTACAGAGTGCATTATTTATTATTGTGTGATGTTTATCTTACTGAACATGCAGAGTTGCTGTGTACCTGTAAGTCTATGAAGGCCTGTAGTCTGTCTGAGTAGCTCCCACCTGTGGACATATCCAGATGGTAGACAGAGGTCAGCCTAGTATTCTTTGACTGTGCACCACAGCAGTCTTTTCAGCACCTGAACAATGGCATTGTCACAGGTGGTTGCTAGCAGTACATGGCTGCATCCTTTGATATTTCTGTGTTGTACTTCTACATAAGGGCATGTTTGTGGGATTCATTCTACAGCTATTTGCAGAGTGTGTAACAGCAGACAAGCTGATATGCCTGGGTGTTTCTGACTCTTCCAGGCCTCAGATACTCTCACGTATATATTTGAACAGCCTCAGGGAAAGGTACATATAACTGGGATACACCTGTGATATAGTTCAGACATTTTGCAGTTCAGACTTTGGGGGATTCAGAGCATATGTATTACTACATCTTTTCTGATGTGCAAGCGGTGTCTGCTCTCACTTATTGACATTTGTCATTAAGTGAGATTCAACACCTTTCTGCCTACTGTTAGTACATTTCACAGGGCACAGCTAACATTTGTTTACAAATCAGGGTCATCACTGTAAAGCAGTTACTGTTGGGAGGTCTGGCCTGTGACCTATGCAAATTTGCCAGTGTTTATCCTGCTCTGATATTGTGTGGGGTTTGTAAGGTGCTACTGTAACCTTATTCCCTACTAGCATGGCTGATTCTCTTTTCACAGTCATGCCATGCAATTCCACAACACCTGCTGGTTAAGGCCCACAGAACAAGATTTGTGTTATGCCATTCCTATTTTCCCTTTACATTCACTCATGGTAATGCATGATATATTGCTTTCAGCACTAAGTTATTGGATATCCGCTGTGGTGTAGTGGTACTTCATGCAGACTGGTGAGTCCAAGGTCCTGGTTTTGAGGCTGATAAGGGTATTTTATTTTGCTGCTGAGCAGTACAAGGGCCTTGTCATACAGAGTGACTAAGGCACTTTTAAGCAGTTGTAAGCGGGTTTGCATGGGCTTGCATGATGCTTAGCAATGTTTAGCTAAGCGCAGACAAGCTCAAACCTGTGCACCCCCACTAGCTACTGCTTAAAAGTGCTCACTCTCGCTAACCCCCACACTAATTTCTTTTAAAGAAAAGAAAATGGGGAGATAGGAAAGTGATGAAAAAGGGGGCACAAAGAGGGAAAGACAGTAGGGAAACCAGCTTGGGATGTGCAGGATGGGTGTAGGGAAGGTCCATAGCTGCCTATTTCTTCACCAGCAACAGCTGTGCATATGTATGAAATTTGGTGTGAAATTTGAAACCTTCCACCCCTGAGAGAGGGGTGATGACAACAAAATATGTACTGCCAATTAGAATTATCAGTTTATTTTTATTCAGGTGAGAATGGAATGTGAGGTAGAGGATGTAGGTATATTTGGGGAGGTAGGCTGGGGAGGTAAACAGACAAGACAAACAAGGCGCATACAGGGGCGGAGTTTGACACATGGGGTGGGTGAACACAATTGATGGGGAAGGTTGTTTGGAAATCACAAGCCCATGAGTCCACAGATGGTAACAGTGGAACTGAGATCCCCACCCTTGGGCAGTCACCACTGCACCTTCACAGCCCCGAGGGTGGCTGTGCTGGGGGCTGAGTAGGATGGGCAGGCTCACCCGAGAGATGCACCACTCTAGCCTCAAGCTGGCATAGGGGAGCAGTGACTGAATGCTGGATCTCCCTACGCATCACAGCCCAGACCCTTTGAAGGGTGACAGGTGGCCCTTCTCCGCCCATGCTTGCATGGGGGGGACGAGCCCCATCCCCTGCAGCACTTCCACCCGAAGGTGGCACAGGACCAATGGAGGAGGGGAGCCCGGGCTGGGCACCGGAGCTGCTGGTGCCAGGTGCACTCGCCGACTGAGGAGGGACAGGTGGGTCCGCTGGGACCGGCCTTCCCATACATTCTGTGATTAGGTGTGTTTAATTACAACATAAACAACAGCATTCCAGATTAGTTGTAACAGCATGCAGTAATATTCACATTAACCCAACACACCAAGGTTCCAACAGTTGAACAGCAAGCATAACACATGCATATATTGAACAACAGTGGATATTCCAACAGCATGCAGGGATGTTTGGCAGGAACAGGCCACCATGAACGTGATGTTTGAACAGGGCACGTGCATCAACATCAATGCAAATATTTATAAAACAACAGGACATATGTCCTAACAAATATTTAAGGTTACACATACCCATTGAGGTGTGGAATTGCATGGTTTATGCACATATGGTAGGGTGTAGAAAAAACCTCAGTTAACATCTTATAATGACCTTTTAGTCTACACTACATTCCCAGTGACTGCAAGTGTATATCCCCTACATGTATTATTACACTTGCCACCATACTTTAGGTTGTGTCATGGGTTTGGCTAGTTCAATATATGCCTGACCTATATCTGACATACTAACTGTCCAGGATGCAGGTGTTACTGCTACATATTTTTTGTTTGCATTTATATTTCTTTATCTACATATCTGGGATGTTTTCACATGATATTTTCACTTTGATTTGTACAGAACCCTGCATTTCTTAACACACACTCACATTTCTGGTGAATAATTACATGCTACATGTGTGCCAGGTTTACTTATTCATGCCAGCCAGTAACTGACTATTGTGGACTGTATATATGTTTCACAGTTACTAGCACTTCCATCACCCACTTTATATGGGACTGCATAACTCTGGGTTGCCAGCACATTTTCAAACAGTACTGTTTGTATAATGCAAGGGTACAACAACATTTCAGACTCTGTGACACAGACACACTCTGGGTTTTAGACCTTTATTAATGATATTGCACACTTTTCCACAGGCTCACTCCTTTATTTGTTTTAACGGTGTATATGGCAGACATGTTCAAGACATATTATACCTTTATCGATAGGTTAGAACAATCTTTTTTCAGGCTCACTCACTTATGTTATATGACAGTGCCTGCAGAGATATTATTCTAGACATATGTTACCTTTCTTAATGGGTTACTACACTCTTTTTCTGCCTTTCTGACGTTTTTATCTGGCAGTACATGCAGAGGTCTTATTCATGTAATTCTATGGCTGTTTTATTGGACTACAACACTTTCATTCATTCTCTCTCCCATATCTTATATAAAAATACATGCAGAATAATCATTAACCTGCCTGGTGGTGCAGCCTTAGCAGCCTATCAACATAGGCTTGCTGATTCGTAGCACCTGTAGCTGTAAAGTAAATGAAGAGATATTGAGACATACCTATCTGTTATACATACTCCATTATCAATTATTACATACTGCATTCCATGGCTACATACTCAGTTGTGGGGCATTCTGCATCCCACTGGCCTCCTGTATCCACTGGTTCAGGCGGTCCTGCTTTCATCTCTTCAGGTCTGCATGGTGGTGACGGACCTGCTCACCAATCCGGGGAATGCCTGTGGCACTGGTGAGGTCACAAGCTAACCGGATCCAAGCCTCTGCCTTGTACTCCATCCCTTGGAACTGGCCCTACAGGAGTCTTGACTCGCGACGGTGGACAAGGAGCCAAACCATGTATTTGGACTCCTCGATGCCCCAACGTTGCACTCGGAAGCGTGAACCTTCTCCTGCACCTGCCATTCTGACTGCAAATGTGAGCTACAATCAGTTATGGCGAGTATTCCTGCCTATGGGGCTTAAATATGCCACCTTTCCCATACTTTTTTGTGATTGGCCATTTTGTAAAATTCTCGGCTGACTGCAGACCTGCTTAGTAATGGTTAAACTACCATTTGTAAGTATATGAATGTTAATAGTGGCTGTTTCCCCTATGTTGTCATGGCTTAGTGGTTCTGTACTTTGATTATGATGCAAAGGGTCCTGGGTTCGAACCTTTTCATTGTTTTATTTTAATACTGTCTAGACAGGTTACGGGGTGTGGCTGCGTTTAAGCAACTTAGCTCTACATTGCTCCCCGGTGTCCTACGGTGCCCTGGTTGGCGCTGCGTGCACATCCGCGCAAACACATTGCACTGGGTAAAGCGCTTTTAAACTTTGGGCAACTCTATTGCGCTGGGTAAAGCGCTATTAAACTATGGGCAACTCTGTTTAGCTGGGTAAAGTGCTATTAAACTATGGGCAACTCTGTTTAGCTGGGTAAAGTGCTATTTAACTATGGGCACCTCTGTTTATCTGGGTAAAGCACTATTAAACTATGGGCACCTGTGTTTAGCTGGGTAAAGCGCTATTTAACTATGGGCACCTCTGTTTAGCTGGGTAAAGCGCTATTAAACTATGGGCACCTGTGTTCCGCTGGGTAAAGCGTTGCTTAACAGCAGCCTATTATATATCTGGGTCCTTTAAGAATATATATTTTGTTCACTGATACATTAGCCATGTCACTGCTTTTAATAAAATTTTATTCATATATGTCTGGTATTATTTCAAATACTGATTTAAAACATAAATAATAAGGGGAGTGGTGGAACTCGAACCGTGAATGCCTCCACTTTTGCATATGCTCTACCATTATGCTATTGCTATTTGGCTTAATTTGCATAAGTAGTTCTTATATGCTCTTCAATGTCACAATTGCTAACTGTGGTTAAGCAATGGGCACACCCGTGCAAACAAGTGCAAATATGGGCAGCTATATCGTGGATTTAAAAAAAATAAAATTAACATTTTACGTTTTATAACTGTGATGGGGGTTTACAGTGTCAGAGAGTGTGGTGTTTGGTGCAAGTACATTTGAGCGAACTCACTCTTGTCTGTTGACATTATGCTTTTTAAAACATTGCAGGGGCGTGGACTTTTAGACTGCTCGGCAGTCGGACACCCCCTCTGCTTTCCTACTCAGTCCATGTAAGAGTTTCGGATGAGTCAGTGTGCCCTCATGAATATTCATGGCATGCTGACATCATACCGTTCAACTGCAGCCTCCGAGTAAGACATATTAAGTCTTACATGGAGGTTTCGTGAATCTGGGGGACTGTATAAGTTACTAAACTGAAAGCTTCTTACTAAAAGGAATTTAAAGTTCCAAATGAAAGTTAAAGATAGAATACAATTACACATATTATCTGGCTAAGTATTTTTCAAAGTGGTAGGCACCAATATATTTTAACAGTGACTCAGCGAAGTCAGAAAATAAAATACTACTATGAGCCTGGCTCTGTTGCTCAGAGGGATAGAGTCCTGGCTGTCAACCTGACTGTGGCTCAGAGGAACAGAACCGTGGCTGTGAGCCTGACTCTGTTGCTCAGAGGAATAATGTCTTGGCTGTGACCCTGGCAGCTGAGCTTTGACTAATAATCCTTGCACTGAGTGGTGTCATTACCCCGGTACAAACTGGGGAAAACAATGCAAAAAATGGACAGTAGTTTACTACATGCTCATCTTTTCATATTTTATGGAGGGATGTTGCTAATGGAAAATATAGCTGTCATTTTAAATTTTATTTGTTATCAATTTTAAAGGAAGGGAGTATGAGGCCATCTAGCACTACAAGAATGTTGATTTTTTTGGGGGGGGCTTTTTTTTCCTACTGCCTCTTGACCATCAGCACCCCCCTTTGCCAACTGACCTATTCATTCCCCTTTTACCGTGACTGATAGTGAACAATGTGGGGTTGTCATTTGGAGAGTTATGAAGGGTTTTACTTTTTTAACCCAAACTACATGGTGCATGTCCAGTAACACATGTGTGATCGGCATGCAAAGCAATCAGTCAACACATATTACTCACTCTCTGCAACTGACCTAACCCTTGAAGACTGCCAAGTCCTCCCCTCCCCAGGATACAGCACTCCTGAGTAGTGTTCTGTCTCCACCATGGACAGGGCACATTGCCACCTTTCTCTGCCACACCCTCTCCCTGAAGAAAGGTGAGCCTGTAATGCTGCATCACTGCTCTTTTCCCCTGTAAGATTCAGTACTGCCTAAACTGCTAATTGAACTGGGGTCATCTGAATCATAGTCAAGGCTTTGTCAATGTTAAGTATTTATGAGGGTCTGAAACTCTTGCTTACCTGTTGGAAGCATGGCAGAAGTCAATGAGCACTGTGCTGTATCATTCTCAGATTTACTTCCAAATCTCAAAAGGAGATGTAACACTGAAGCCACCTGCCAATCACAAGCACTATGTTATATGTCATTCTCCTGTGGCTGCAAATGCATCCTGCAAAGGAGATGTAACACTGAAGCCACCTGCCAATCACAAGCACTATGTTATATGTCATTCTCCTGTGGCTGCAAATGCATCCTGCAAAGGAGATGTAACACTGAAGCCACCTGCCAATCACAAGCACTATGTTATATGTCATTCTCCTGTGGCTGCAAATGCATCCTGCTCTCTTTCCTTCCAGACCACATTACTTTGATCATTCCCTTTGTGATTCTATATTGATGTTACCAGCTCTCTCACAGTATCATATCTGTATTTGATTGTGCTGTACCTGCATGTAGGTGGCTGTCATGCTCTACATGTGCACCATACTGATCTGGATGCATGTAAACCATATTAAATGAGACACTGAAGCACCATTTTCAGGACATACTCTGGTGTATCATTTTAGCAGTGATCAAACCTTTCAACTGTCCAGATTTCTGCAGAACGCCCACATTTTTGCCTCATATTTTAGGTCTGTTGCTCATAACATTAGTGCTTTTCAGGCAAATCATATAGAGCTGAAGTCACTAAATAACAACAGACATTTGAGTTTCAGTCTTCATATCCTTCAGAAAATGCACACTAATGCAATTCCTTTTATTCTAGCACTTTTCTAATTTTATAGAAGAAATATTTAAAATTTGTCCCTATTTTTTTGGCCCCCCTCTCATTATTTTTGGCTTTGTCTAGATTTCTTGCACTGAGAGGTTGAGAGGTATGGTAGTGATGTATTACAGAGATGCTGCACTCACTGGAGCTGACAGAATAAATCCCTAGGAAGGAGAAATCATATTTTCAATATAAGAATGGTAGTATACCATCCCAGGTCTATATCATAATGTTGAACGCTGACAAGTTTGAAGCACTAAACTTTGAACTTGAAAGTTCAAAGTGTAAAAGCATCAAAACATATAATGGAGATTGCCATAGAGTGCGGGAAGGGAAGATTTCCCTTTACTGCACTGTAGTGCGATCTCGGAGTTGGTGTAGTTAAGTAGCGGGGGTGTGTGGGATGCAGGTGGCTTGCTCCCCTGCATAGAGTGTTTTTTTTTTTTTTTTTTTTTTTTTTTTGGGTTTTGAGTGTTTTTTTTTTTTTTTTACATTCGACGGTTTTAGACTTCGAACTTTCAAGTTCGAAGTTTGAAGCTTCAAAGTTGTCAGCATTCGACAATCTGATATAGACTCTACCATCCCTGAACAATAAAAATTAAGTTTTCATTATGAAAAAGAGGAAATTATCAGATAATGAGCATTTTTTTCAGTATAAGGGGGTGAGTATGGGGTGCCCCAGTCAACAAATATTTTGTTGCTGATGTACAGATAAGAAGGGAATATCACAAAGCAATGTGCATTATGCTTTCTTAAAGGTGGAGTTATACTTATACCCCTCAATGGTATTTACAGCAATTCAAGCTGGACAGTGTGCATTGGACGATAACTACTGCACGTTCACGTTATTAGCTATGAGATGTGGGGGTGACCTTAGATGACAATCATTTATGTATAAGGCATTAGAGGAGTAGAGATTGTAGACAGCAAGCAGTACATTTTGTCTGTTTGTCAGGTAGATTAATATAATAGAATGGATTGTTATACTTAGCAAATGGCAGCAGTAGTGCTTTAGTACTTGTAAAATTGTTTTATAGTGTTTGACAATATTTTACTATTAGCATTTTAGATGTTCTGAATAAGAAGTAGTCCCTAAAATATATATATATTTTTGTAAAATTAAAGTGACATAAAAGAGAATGCTACTAGTTTCTTCATTCCAGTGGTTATTTCTATGCATATTTTGTGTAATTTTGCATGCATGTGTTACTTATTTATGTAGTAATCAACACCTGTGCACAGGTATATCAAGATTTACCCACAGTTGGGCAAAGCTGGAGTGATTATATAAAGCAAAATGTAGGTAAATCCTGATATACCCACACATAGGAGTGGATTATTGCTATTATACAATGTCATTATTTAAGAAAGAAATTGCTTACCTTCCTATAACAATGGATTTGTATAAGGACGCCTCAGTCTTCTTCCTCATTGTCTTCTGTAGGCTGATGTACTGCATATGCAAATCCTATGCTTGCACAGTACATCGGTACAGTGCAGGAGAAGCAATAGAGAAAAGAGAATCTCCTTTGCTGCTTTTTTTTTAAATGTTTAAAAGTCAGAATTTTATGTGAGATATCTGAGAAATGCAAGAAAAATCTGTTATGTTTCTGTTTCTTCAGTTTTGCAGAGCATACCTTTTTTTCTCATATTTTGCTGTCCACCAGCATATACCAATAGAAAGTCTGGCTGCTCAATGGTACTTCAGTGACTGGACTTTTTTCTGTTGGTATATGTTCTATTTACAGTGGGCATGCTGGTTGGTCTGTCCAATCAGTTTGCTCATTTTTGAATAGAAGTGAGCAGCCATTGTGTAATTCATTTTATATGTAATTTATTACGTTATTTTTGTTCCGTGACCTTTAACTTACTCTGTTTATATATTTTTGTCTTAAGGTGCGTAATCTATTTTTACTAGTGGTTTCTTGTTTTGTAGTTTTAATTGCGTGCTAATCTGAGTAGTATTAACATTGCTTTATTTTTATTTTAAAATATTAGAGAGCTTTTATGGGGTGCTATTTCAAAGTAGGTAAATTGAATTATTAATCAGAATAAAAGCAAGCATGTCACAGGAAATGTTACTTTAGCAGGGAATGAGAATATGTGCAAGAGCCCATTTTATTTTATTTTATTTTATTTGAATATTTTACAGTCTTGTTTTAAAGACTGGTAAGGAGTTTATGCATTTTTTTATTTTCTTGAGAAGCTATTATTTGGAGTTAGAGTTGTAGGATGGGGGGAAGTTGCCATTTGCAATTTTATGTGGACCTTTTTAATGGCTATGCTAACAAGTTACTGTTGCCTTCACACAATGTTGTGGAAGGTAAACACATTTTTTTCATTTCACTTATTTATAATTTTGCAGATTGGAATTATACTAGGAGTGCTGGTGATGTGTCTATGGCCAAACTTACATAAACAAGGTTTGCCAGCCCTGTATACAATTATTAATATTTATATATTATATTAATATAAGGACTTTCACAAGCAAAATTGCAAAAAGCCAAATAACAAAAAGCTTCCTGTAGTACTCTATCCAGTCTATACATTCCCTCTGTACTCTTCAAGTGAAGAGCAAAAAAAAAAAAAAAAGGTCCGCGCCTTCTATCTACTGGTACACATATCACGTGGTCAGATACACACCCCATCCCTCATGTCCCAACTCTTCAATGGAAGAGCAAAAAAAAAAATCTACAATCAAGTACCTGAAGCTCCTAAAATGCAGAAGCCAATTAGATCCTGTTTCTGCACCCAGCCCCCAACCCTTCTCCTTAATCAATTTAATGAAGAATAAAAAACATTTCTCCTTTTAAACTCTAGCAAACTGTTTACTACAGATATAGCAAGCAGTTGCTTTAGTCTATATCCAACTCAGAGCACAAAGGTTTTCATTTAAAAAAATGCTTTCTTTTACTTTTAAACTGTAGCAAACTGCTTATGAGTACTACAGCTCTAAGGTTTGACTGCAATGCAATACTAGCACTAAAGAGATATTATGATCGTCTGACCATGGCCCTTAACCTTGTACCAGGGGCAGTTGCCCACTTCATTCAGCCATAGTTATGCTTCTGATTCCTTGTCATGGAGAAGTACTTGCAAAGAATGTTTGTTGAGTTCTAATATGCTGTTTTTTTTTTCCCAAACAAGGCATGTGCCATGAAATAGTGTTGATTGCTAAATGTATGTTAAGCAGGGAAGGCATCTACAACAACTGCTCACATGCCTTTTGGAAACAACCCATTTACTCACTGCCACTTGCTCAAAAAGGCAAGTATTCTTTTGGCCCACTAACATGATCTCCCACACCTACTTAGCCCTTCCAACACCCTACCCTTCAAAACTGTATAGCCCTACCAGAACCTTAATTCTAACCCAAAAATACCCTTCTCTCACCCTAATCCTAAAGCTCCCTTCCCTCTACGTAAACCTAAAACTCCCCTTACACTCCCTAGCTCTAATAGCCCCTTCTCACCCCCTAAACCTAAAACTCCCTTACTAGACCTTAACCTGAAATCTAATTCTCACTCCCTAATACTAAAACTCCCTTCCCACTTCCTACAACTTAAATCTCCCCTCCCACTCCCTAAACCTAAAATGCCTCTCCTACTCCCTAAACCTAAACCTAAAATCCCCTTCCTGACCATTACCCCAATCTACATTCCAACTCCTTACCCCTCCCTTACAAGGGCTGCTGCACTTATCTTGCTCTAACTCCAATAATGTATTTGGGTAAGCTATGGCAGTTGCTTACCTGAACTCATGTTTGAGCTTGAGCATGAAGCAAGCAGCAGCCTACCAAAGCTACAAGATGCTCAAGTCCCTGGCTTTGAGACAATAGTCTTTTGAGTGTTTGAGACTGGAGCACTTGTAGAACACCCACAGGAAGCTGCAGAAGTATCCCACCTTTGTCACTCTATGTTTAGTAAATCTTGTTCAAAACCAAATTAATTAACAGCAGGAATATGAAACTATAAATATTAGAAACCCTGATTCATAAAAAATGTGGAAAAGGAATAAGAAAAATATAATATATAAAATAATTTACACGTATAAGTAGCAATACGTTTTGATAAATTAAATATTAAAGATTTAAGTATGGAATCTTGCTGTGTCAGGAATGAATAAAGATTCCATAGCATGTCTTGTTAATGAAACTTATTACCTAGTCAGTGGAGTTGCCAAATCCAACTTTAGTTCTCTGATGCATTGTGGGTGTCAAATTTGATATCACAGGCAGGCAGGTTGTCTGCAATAAAGAGTCTGACATACAGGTGATGCTGCACAGTCCTTGCAGCCATAGTGCACACGAATTCTGCCTGTTGCGGAGAACTAGTCAATGCAGGCATGACAGCCAGCATGCCTCTTTATAGCTGTAGTATAACTCTTCCTGTATGTAGAAAATGCAGTTGTGTAAGCTGAACTTACCATAACAGCAGATGTTTGAATAATCATTGCTGCAGTAGCCTTCGCTATATTGGTTATATATTGCCAAGGAAAAAACAGCTAGCCAACTTTCAAAGCTTATGGTACCTTCCATGCACCTAAACTGTCAAGCAGCTCAAGCTGAGCAGACCAAAAGACAAGTTTGGGTGCAAAGCTCTTCAGAGCTTTTTGTCAGCAGACAGAGGGAGTCTGAGCCCTGAAAGGACAATGACAGGAACAACAAAAACTAAATGTCCACACCACAGCATTAAAAGAAAATATAAAAATAAGGGGGCTTGAGAGGGGAGTGGTTACTGCAGCAGGTATCATTCGAATATGTACTGTTCAACTTACACAACTGTACTATGTTCATCAGACTGAGCACTGGTGCAGAAACCTTAGCTATATGGGTAGATTACCATAGTTAACTACATTTGGGAGGTGGAAGAAGAAGAGTCCAGGAACCTCCGGAGAATATTTCTAGCAAAGCTTGATCTGGACCTAGAGAAGGAATCAAGCTTGTATCGGTTTGTAAAAGTATGTGCAGTGGGCTATGTAGCAGCTACTAGAATACTTCTATAATCCAACTCTTTCCAAAAAGCCATTGATGAAGCCAATACCCTTGTACTGTTGGCCTCAACCCTGCCTGGCATAGATTTGTTATGGTGAGTGTAACAAAAGGTAATAGCCTTAGACAACCATTTTGAAATAGTCTGTTTTGTCACAGGTTGTCTCTTCTTCTTACCTTCACAAGAATGAATAATTGATCTGAAGAGCTGAAAGATTTAGTTCTTTTAAGATAGTACCTGAGTTGTCTGGGGCATCCAAGGTATGGAGTATCCTTTCTCCCTCTTTTTTAGCTTCAGGAAAGAAAACAAGAGATGGATAGTTTGGCTTAAATTAAATTCAGATACCACTTTAGACATAAACGAAGGATTAGTTCTCAAAGGAAACATGTCCCTGAAGAAAATGAGATAGGACTGACTTACCATAAGAGCCTGCAACTCAATTACCCTTTTTTGCAGATGTCAGGGCAATCAGTAAAACTGTTTTCTATATTAAGAACTTCAAGTCAGCCAGATTAGCTGATTCAAATGGAGCAAGTGTTATCTTCTCTAACACAAAATTAAGATCCCAAGGAGAAGCCACTTATTTTCTTGGAGGCTTCTTATGCAAAACCCCTTTCAAGAAAATTTTCACATAAAATGTCACTAAAAGAGGATGATCCATGGGCAGACATGTTGAAATGAGAGATAAATTAACCTAGATAGATGAATAAAAAAATCCCATAGGACAGTAATTCACACAAATGTTGTAAAAACAGTGAATATGTGCTGGTTATGCTGTTAGCACCAACTAGAAAACTTTTTCCATTTGTTAATATATGATTTTCCAGTAGCAGGCTTTCTTGTCTCCATTAGTACCTGCTGTATGTCCTCATAAAACAGGTATCTAAAAGGAGTTAAGACCCTCATATCAAGGAAGTCAGTTGAAGATGATTAAAATTTAGGGTGTATCAAACACCCCCCATTCATGTTTCAGTAAATTCAGTCTGTAAGGAAGCTTCTGGTAATTTCCCATGGCCATTTCCAAAAGAAGGGAGAACCATGGTTGCCTTGTCCAGAAGAGTGTCCCACAATGATCTTGGGGAATTCCTTGTCTATCTTCAGAAGCACCATGAATATTATTGGAAACAATGGAAAGGCATACAGGAACATTCCTGTCCAAAGATCAGAAAATGCATCTGTCTTCCAGGCCTTCTTGCATGGAGTCCTAGAACAGAATTTTGCCAGTTGATTATTCACAGAAGTGGCAAAGAGGTCTATTTGAGGAACTCCCTACAGATGGATCAAATCTTGGAAGATCCCCGGTCTAGTTTCCATTCATGAGGGTCCGTCCTGATCCTGCTCAACTTGTCTGTCACACAATTTTGCTCTGACAGAATGTATGATGCTTGTAGAATGAGACTGTGCTGTGAAACTATATCCCAAGCTAACATGGCTATTCTGCAAAGGAGGCAAGACTTGGTTTCCCCTTGCATGTTGCTGCACCACATGACTGTTGTATTGTCTGCAACCACTTGAATAGGTCCCAGGGACAATAGATGGTCCAGAAATTTGAGTGCCTTGATCAGGGCATGCATCCTCTTGATATTTATGTGCTTGCGTCTGTCCTTGGCATCCCACTCCCCTGCACTTTTATCCCTCCTGATACTGCACCCCAAGCAAGGTCTGAAGCATCTATGGGGACTGAAGCATCTATGGGGACTGACTGCTTCTGACCAGGGAAGGAGAACAGGAGACCTGGATTTAAGGATATCTGTTGTCTCCAACAAAAGATTTCTCTTCTGGCAACCCCCAGAATTGGGATTTGAAAAGATAAAAGATGTTGATGTTGGGATGAAAGAGATGTCAGATACCACTGTATCTTTCTCATGTGGAGTCTTGACAGGGGTATTATGAGAATCATAGATGCTATGAAACCCAAAATCCTGAGGTATTCCCTCATAGTGACCAATGCCTTAGAAATAGATCTAGATAAAGATCTGTTTTCCTCTGGAAGAAAAGCTGTTTGAACCAAGATATTTAGCTCACATCCCAGGAACACAATCTCATGTCAGGGATTCAAAAAAGACTTCTGAATGTTCTCTTAGAATCCCACCTTGTGAAACAGATCTCTCACCTAAGAGAGATTACTTACAGTTTGAAAAAAGTATCTGCAAAGATGAGCAAGTCATGTAAATATGGAAACGTGGATAACCTGTAGTGTGTAATCAACTATAATTGGCACTAGACACTTTGTGAACACTCTTGGTGCAGTGTATAGTCCAAAAGATAAGGCAGATAACTGATAATGTGATCCAGACACACAAAAACTTAAGAAACTTCTGAAGTCCATATCAATGTGATGAAAATCATTTCTTGAGCCTAGTGTTACATGGAAACTTGAAAGAAGAAGTAGTAACAGGTTGTGAAGTGACGTTATTTTGAATATGGGCACTATCACAAACAGGATTCGAAAAGAAAGATCCTGTATTGATCACCTAGCATTTTCTTTCTGTGGCACAAGGAACAGCCATCCTTGAATAAAAACCTTTCCTCACCCGAGAAAGAGGAACTAGTTCTATCACTCCTTGGGACAACATGTGATGAAGAATATGACATGTGATGAAGAATATGGGGAAGCAAAAGAGTCTGATTTGAAGGATAAGAAGTGACCCTCTTGAAAGGAGGCATTTGCTCTCACTGCCATCTGTAACCTTCATGAATGATTTTCAGAACCCATTTGTCTGAAACTTGTTGGACTGTCGCTGGATTTGGGAGGTTTGAGAGTTCTTTTTGGAACACCCACTTTTAATTTATTCTTAAATTTACTTGAATTCTGTTGAGTCTGTTTATTCTGTTTTTTTTTTTTAATTGAATGAGGAGAAAGAAAACCTCTTGTGTCGTTTGGTAAAGGAGGACAAATTCTGTACAACAGCTTGCCCCTTTCATAACGTTTTTGATAATTTCAGCAGCAGGGAGACAGACACTAACCCCCGGATTTACTGATCTTCTGTGCAGGAATAGCTTAGTCCTGCACGGAAGTGACAGTTTAGGAGCAGGACGGCAGCATGCCATGCATATTAATAATGAATGCTGCCCGAGCTCCTAGGCTTACAAGGAGCATGTAAGAGTGCAGGGGGCGTGTCTGAGAAAAGAGCTCTCAGAATAAATACACACCCGCAATGTAGAACAGCAGAAAGGGGAATGCAATGAGTGAAACTGCTCACAGGTGACCGCATATCCCCCCCAACAGTCCCCTTTGTGGATAATAGCAACAGAATATAGAAATAAAAATGAAGAAACTTTTTTTTTAAACATCCGATTACAGCTAACCGTAGGTGCGTGGGTGTGCCCATCGCTTAGCTACGGTTAAAGCAGCTTAAAAGGCTGAAGAAGATAACAAAGAAGATATATGCAAATGAAGCAGCAAAGCAATAGTGTAGTGGGAAGCGCATTCGCCTTATGAGCAGGCATTCCTGGTTCGAGTTCCACTGCAGCACATCCAATTTTACATGGCAAAGCACATTATGATCAATATTTTTGTTGCATAACCCACTAAATAACATATATTTATGAACTGGAGTACTGCAGTAAATGCACATGTGAGGTGTCAGTGTCATAATGAATAAGGCACTAGTTAGCAGGTCTAAGCACCAATAAGCAGTAGTAAGCATATTTAAGCACTAGTAAGCGAGTGTAACCCCGTTTGCATGGCAGTAAGCAATGCCTACACTGGCTACGCAGTTCTCAAGCTAACTCTCTGTAAGCAGATGTAACGGCAGGTTAGGAGTGCTTACCCACACACAAACCCATATGCAACTGCCCAAAATTGCCTTCACTCTGTATCCAATGGCCCTTGTTCTGCCCATCAACAAAATAAACAGCCATACAGGTCTCAAACCCAGGACCATATATAATATAGTCCCAGTAGTTATCCACCAAGCCATCACAGAAGTACAAAAGAATGAGGTAGTAACAAACAAGTCCTCTCCATAGTATAACCAAATTGAACCTGTGAAAGGCATCAATATACAGTCATATGTGCCATAACCCACTACAAAACATAAATATGTGAACTGGAGTACAGTAGTAAGCCTAGAAATGAGGTGTAATTGTAATAGTGTTGAAGTCCCCAATAAAACACAAGGACCCCACAGAGTGTGTGTACACATCAATCAGGGATATCAGGCATACATATAAGGTGTAAGGAATAATAACACAATGCCAAAAAGGCATTATAATGAAAGTCTAATGTAAGCAAAGCTAAGCATTGCACAGGCCAGCTTAGGAGGTGTGAGTAATGTGGAGACCAGCTAACTCATTGTGCCCAGTGGTATACCCCTTTAAACAATGCCAACCGTAGGTAAGCAGGTTAGCCCATAGCTTAGCCTTTTCAAAACTGGCCAATCACGGAAAAGTGTGGGAAATCAGCCTTACTTAAACCCAAGAGGCAGGAATACATCTCATAACTGGTTGTAGCTTCCTCTTGCAAGCACTATGGCAGTAAGGGGAGAAGGAGTGCACTTCTGGGTCCAGTGCTGGTGCATCCAGGAGTCCAAGGTCATGGCAGGACTCCTAGTTAAAGACCATGCACAGAGACTGCTGCAGGGCCAGTACCAGAGCTCCCAATATAAGGCGGAAGCCTGGGACCATCTCGCCCGTGACCTCACCAGTGCCACTGGCATACCCCGAACTGGTGAACAGGTCAGGCACCACTATGCCAACCTGAAGCGGTGGAAGGGGGACATCTTGGAGGAATGGCTCCAAGGGGCTAGAGCATCAGGGGATGTGGCAGACATATGTAAGTATCGCCCCAGTATGTGTGTAATAATTGCCAGCTGAGGTATATCATGGATAGGTATGGCTAAATATTCCTCTTATGTCCTCCACAGCTACAACGGAATGGTCCGCGAACTAGGAGGCCCACATCAGCCACCTGGCAAGGTTGCGAGGCAGGTCAGTAATACTCATGCTTTTACTGTCATAGGAAATAAAAATAAAAGTAGTAGTAAATTAATTGCTAGTATAAAACCTGTATTGTTCAAGACAAGTACTGCATATACTGGAGAATATGGCAGGAAGAGTCTCATATTGTTTGTATATCAATAAAAGTGTAATATCCTGACAAAACAGGTCTAACTTCTGGACTGTATGTGTATATTCTGGTATCATATGGTAATGTAGATTTGCAATTATGTAATAGTACTGTTGTATTAAGCACTGTTAACCACACCATGCACCATAAATTGAATGTGTAAGCATGCCTGTATATGACAGGTGTAATCCCCAAAGGCCATTTAGTACAACTGAGAGACACATAGACAGTAAACATGGAAAATATAGACAACAAAAACTGAATAGCACATGCAACTGAGATGTGAACTGCTGTTTATTTAGCACACAGAGCCACGGTTTGAATCCTGCCGGTTGTAGTAGTCTGCATACAGAATCATACCCCACACTGTACAGATATGTCCAGAATGTCTATTAAAGTGGCCCATATCTATTGCCTATCAACATGTACCCCTGGGAAATCAGTGGGATGATCCCAGATGTATAGGCAGCAAACAGGAAATACAACTGACTGACACACATCTATGACAACAAACCTGGCACACTAGCAACTCCCAAATACCTTATGTGACTAAGAAGTCACGTATGTACCATTTATACACCAACTTGTTAAGCTGTGGTCAGAGTGTGTACAGTAACAGAGTGAGATGTATGTGCATAATAGTAATGTGGAACATGGTACTGTGTGTGGGAACATTCAGGTAGTGCTAATAAACATTCCTCCTACAGGTCTGTCAAATACCAACACTGTGCCCAGAAATACAAAAATGATATGAAGTTGCTCTGAATAATGAGGTATTACACATCACTGTCACCCACACTGTGCTACAACATATAACTGTCTAGGAAATCTGTATAAGAGTGTTGTTATACAAGGTCAGAATGCATAAGCACAGGGAATTAATAAAACAGAAAGCAGATTGGAGATATACAGCAATATCAATATAGCAGACACATGGACAGTGTTTAAGCTGTAGCAGACACAGCCATGATATGAATCTTGGGAATGAAATTAGACTGCATACAGATTCATACCCCACAATTGTACACATGAGGCAAGAATGTCCTGTATATGTGCCCATATCTGCTACCTGTCCCCCTGGTAAGTCTGTGGGATGATCCCAGATGTGTAGCCAGCAAACGGAATACAACCATCATGAGAACAAACCTGTCACTGTAGCAACCCCTGAAACTGTTAAGAGAGTAATATTTCAAGTATGTCCTATCTACACTCCCATGTTGTCAAGCTGTGACCAGGGTATGCACAGTAACAGAGTGAGATGTACGTGCATAATACTAATGTGTAATCTGGAACTTTGTGTGGCAACAGGTAGTGCTAACGAACATTGCTCCTACAGGTACGTTGGATACAAACACTGTGCTGAGAAATATAGACCAATATAACATGTTCTGGTACTGTCCACCCTGGTATTGTAGGGGATTGTGAGTTTTACAATTTCTCTGAATAATAAAGTATTACTGGTCACTGTCACCCACACTGTGCTACATAATATAACTGTGTAGGAAAACATGTATATGTGTGTGTCAGGTCACTAAAGGTGGAAGAGGGCAATTTTCTAAATATGTCCATGCACACCAGCATGTGGTCAACACATGGCCAGAGTCTGTGCAGAAAGACTTGGATAGCATAGTGCAAAACATAAACCCGGAATCCGGGCATATGTGTGCAAACAGTTAGTCAGTGTTAACAAACATTCCCTCCACAGGTATGCCAGGAAAGAGGTGTATACTGCAGGTAAAACTGGTTTATGTGTAATGATGATGACAGCCATATCACTGTCCACAATAAGGCTATAAGGTAGTGCAGTCAGACTTGTAAGGTACAGATAACAGCACTGACTAGGAAAGTAATGTGAACTACAGAAATATGCAACTTGTTAATTGACATCTCCCCCCCACCTTATCTCCAACAATAATCAACATACCCACCCCAACTAGTATGTACTGACTTTGATAATGTCCAATTGTTTGATAAATATTTTAATGGTTCCCATGCATGTGCCATATTGAATTATTTCAACATTGTTGGCATGGTGCCATCAACGTACCTGCATGCTGTTCTTATTACCACTGTGGTCCCATATATACATGTGTTTTGCTTGCTATGCAACTGTTCCATATCTGTTGTCTGGGTTAATGGGAATATTTATGCATGCTGTTATGCCTAACCCTGGAATGTGCTGACTATTACTAACCCATATATGATGATGAAATCTAAACACTATAGCACACTTGAGAAGGCTGGTCCCAGCGGACCAACCTGTCCCACCTCAGCTGGCCGTGGCACCAGGCACCAGCATGTCTGGGGCCTAACCCTGGACCTCCCTGTCTATTGGTCCTGCACCACCTTCAGGTGTAACTGCCTCAGGGGATGGGGCTCACCCCCCTGGGAGTGGGAGCAGACAGGCACCTGTCACCCATCGCCAGGTCAGAGTCGTGGTGCGTAGAGCGATCAACGAGCAGTTCAGTGATCTTCTATGCCAGCTCGAGGGTCACGTGTCATGATTAGAGAGTCAGCCTGGCTCTGCGGCTCAGCCCCCAGCACAGCCACCATCGGGGCTGTGAAGGTACAGTCATGCAACAGTACAGAGAATGTATACCAACATTTAGATGTATGTATGTGTGTAAATATATTAATATCTAAACAGATACAACATATCTATATATGTAGATGTGTGTGTGTGTGTGTGTATATATATATATATATATATATATATATATAGATATATATATATATATATAATATAAGGAAAAACCACAACATTTCTTTAAATTCTCAGGTTTAGAGCAAATTCAGGTCGACGGTATTAGGGGTGGACCAGTCGACCTGGTATTGCTCTGGCAATTGAGATGTAATGCCACTAACAATTTTGGCTTGAATGATACACTGTCAATTTCTACTTATTTGAAACTAAAATCTGAGTTTCATATTTTCTAGTTTTACATGTGGTGGGTTGGTTTGTAATATCCTTTATATTTATGTAGGTACTGATGGTTGTTTAATTAGTGAAATTAGTGGGGTGTGATTGTGCAGTAAATGTTTCAACAAAGTCTTTTTAAAAACAAAGTTTTTTTCTAAAATCATGTTTTTTGAGGGCAATATTTTGTCATAATTTTCATATTAACTACTTTCATACATCAATTTCTGCTGTAACATTTAGCAAGCCTAACTTAAACTTTCTTGACTAGCACATTTTTTATGTCAAATTTGGTGAAAAGGTTTTAACCAATGTTTGGTCATATTTTTAACAGGTGACACAAGTGGATTTGCATTTAACTAGTTAATTTACATGTTTTAATTGATTCTGAGGAAGTCTAGTGGTTAATGCCTGACGAAAGCATTTAATTCATTAAAGTGTTATCCAGTGGTTTCTTAACGACTCCGTGTAATTTTATCAGTTTTGGATTGTGTTGTTGTGAGATATATATATATATATATATATATATATATATATATATATATATATATATATATATATATATAAACATACATACATGCAAATGCCTACATTGACACATATATATATGTCTAAACCTATATGTCTACATATACACAGCAAGTTGCATATATGTATGCAGATATATATCAATGTAGGTATATACGGACATAGTTATATATATGTAAGCAGATATATAGGTATATATGGCCTTACAACTGTAGATAGCAATGGTAGATTAACAAAAACATATATGTCCACATGCACCATTAATGGGGTTGAGAAGACCCAAACAATATACGTCATGTACGAATAGACATACCCCCCCACAGCCAAACATGTCTGCCCTGCCATACACTACCAAGTGTTGCAAATCCCATAACCAGAAAGTGGCATGACATGGGCACAAGATGTTAACAGTACTACATCCCACCTGTATGATGTCAGGCTAGTATTGGTAACATATCATGCAGTACAGTCTGCCTCCCATATGTAAACAGACACATATATGCAGCTACAGATATAGATATATATATATATATATATATATATATATATATATATACATGTGACTACACATACACACGCAGAGATATGTACAGTAAGATACATATGTAGAAAGTGCACACAATATGGAACAGCCACTATGCCTACAGTTAACACCTGAACAACTGGACACTGTATGGGCCACCCATACAAATGACAATCGTTGCCTGCAACATATACCCACAGACAGGTCATAGGAAAAAACACCACTCACAGGTTTGCAGAAATGGAAAACATTTGTTTGTGTACTATTACAGTTCTATATGCCATGTCATATCTGTTCAGACACTGAAATCCATATTAACAGAGTAATGCAACTGTGAAACAGTTATACTAATACAGTAGTTTGGAAAGGTTCACAACTGTTGCTGTCCAGGCCACACCCTTCAAATTGTACAATAGTAAAGACAGACTGGGCCACAGGATACCAAACAATCTACAGTAAGTAATGCAGGTATATAGTTCAGTAGCCCTATCTACACTCTGTACAAAGCACTAGGTGGTAAAGCCTTCAGTTGACCAAATGGGATGTAACTGTTACATAACAAGGCATAACTGATACCATCACAAGCACACTGACAAACAGAACAGTCTGTATGGCAGGGGGCAGTAGGCCAGCATCGACCCAATTTATATAAATAATATAAATATAAGTGAAGTATACGGTACTGTACATCCAGATACCTTAAGGCAGCTCACCCCTGTTACCCCCACATTTTGTAACAGCCTAGGTCATTTATTGTGCATCCCCTTAGAGTCAATAATACAGGGCCATATACCACTGTTACATACACTGGCCAGTGGAGTGCATAAGGGCACACATGTATTGTGTAGGTGAAGCCCACACATATATGGCTCCAGCCCCACCGTATGTGTGGGGGATACAACAGCAGTGGACTGATGATATACTCACAGCCCACTACAGAACAACCCCTGACAGCATGTCATATGTGCAATGCTTGGTATGTAGGTGGAGGGCAGAGGCTGGAACACAGGCCCATATGTGGAAAACTGTTGCCATACACTAAGCAAGTTGTTGGTGTTACAGGATAGTGTGCAACATACCCTTAGTCAGGGAATTGAGGTTACAAACATAAATGGATGTAGCCATGTACTGATAGCACTCAACATACACACTGCCAGTGAAATATCTGACATAGGACCTTTGTGGTGGACAGACAAAACATGACAGGCACACCTCCGGCCACCAAGAGGATAGGCCCACATTTGAGAGCTATGCAGACAGACTGCATTCCAAGGTAAACTAGTATCTACACACACACCTTGTAACAACAGTACTATACAAACCATAACACAACTCTACTCACACTCTGTCTGTAGTTCTGAAACCTCCTACAAATATGTAGCTGGCCTGAGTGTGCTGGTTCTCCTGTAAGAGGTATTGCAACCTGCTGTCTGTAACACTGATGCCCTCACACAGGAAAGGTAAAGGGACCATGCCCACATGATGTATGGATTTATAGTAGGTGATTGCCATGACAGTGGTAACTGGAAGTACTACACAGCAAGCTGCATGCAGTTAGCAAGTGTAGGACACTGACTGGTGCAGAGACCATCACCTGATCAAGTGCATCACCTACTAAAGCCATGCTGCAATCTACTCAAAGCAGCTCAATCCATTCATTGGAGACTGGAGACTGGAGAGAGAGAGAGAAAGAGAGAGGCATTTAGCCAGCTGCCATTCATAAAGACATCATTCCCACAACAGGTATGTGAAGTATATGTACATGTATTAGAATGTAGTACCTGGTCCATCATAATGGGATAGATGATGTGGAATGCATTATATGTGCCATCAGGTGTTGTTGTGATGATGTTCAACTGAACAACTGCTATGGACAATAGCATCTGTCCCTGTGGGTATTGGTCCATAGCGGTTAACTGTGTAGGTCAGCACCGACAGACAAGATGTAAGCCATCATAGTGTGTGTTGTGTAATGGGAAGTATGTATATTACGTGGCCAATAGCTGGTGGTGGAAGTTATGCCATTATGATGGACATCTGGGAGCCATGGCCCACTCTGTCAGGATATTCAGGTGAATCTGTAATGTAGCATACAGGAATGCCATAGGTGTGCAGTAGAGTTACCTGCAATCAGGTCTCACATATACCCACTAATGTCAGGCCATGTTCATATTTGGCACCTGTCTGTGTTGTAGCAAGGCAGAACAGTGCAGCTGTACAGGAAGGTGTTGTGAGATTGTGGAACTGATGTCTGAATGCACCCCACATATAGGTATGCATATGTGTACATATGTCACATGTATAATATATAAGTATATATTGTATATCAGCATCCCACGGTGGTGGTGCTGCAGTAGCATTGTCACCTCACAGTAAGACACTGTCCGGTTCAATTCTCAGCTAGAGCGTCTTCTGCGTGGAGACATGCGTGAATGGGTGTACCTTCGTTGAAGGTTGTGTGTCAGGGCTGGTAACTCGGCATGTAAAAATAAACTACCAATCATTAGCAGACCGGTGTTCCATTGTGGCAACCCCTAACCGGGAAAAGCCGAAAGACACAAAATATGTATATCAGCACGTATGTCCAGAAATATACATATACCCATGTGTAGACATATATATGTGCACATATATATGACATCAAATATATCTACACATTTATAGATATATACCTATATGCACATGTCTACATATGTACAAACACACACACAAACATATATGTATGTAAAGGCATGTCCCCTATATCACTACGAGAGTGATGTGTGCTATGTGCGAGGCAGCAGCACATGAAGCAATACACACAGATATCTACAGCTGGCAGTGTGTGCACCATGGGCAGGTATATCACATGTTAGACCCTTGTTGGCACCACATTGCCCCCGTCTGTGAAGTATGCAATGGGAATATGGGGAAGTATGGCAGGTACACATATGGAGGTGGTCAGGACTGGTAGATATAGAGGACAGTGTACAGGGGTGGTACGTGACACATGTGGATAAACACTGTGGATGGTGTGTGTGGTCTTTGATGTGGACACCCCATGGTCCCCTATATGGGCAGAATGGGAACAAACCTACCACCCACTGCCACTCACTACAGCAGTCCATGTCCTGAAGGTGACTGGTCTGGAGGCTGAGCAGGAGAAGCATGTTGGCCGTGTGAATGTGTACTGGGTGCTTCAGACTGCTGTTGCACATCCCTCATGTGTCTGTGGAGCCTGGTATGGAACGGACCCTAGACCTGAGCTCAGGGGACAGGAACATGTTTGTGTGTGCCCTGAGGGTGGGGTGGGGCAACATCTCCTGGGTGGTTCCACCTGATGGTATTGCTGCAACAGTATATGAAGAGGCCCCAGGTTGGGACACACATGTGATGTGGCCAGGTATCATGGGCAGATAGGTGTGGAGAGGTCTATCAGCTGGCCAGTAGAACATACACATGTTATTGTATCACTCTTATAGAACATTTGTTGGTAGTAATAGTCTACAAAATCCTGGTACATGTCCAACAGCATGCATAGATATCCCCAATAACACAGACTGTCAGATGTGCAGCAATCTCAGAGCAGCCATACCACTGGTATATATGTAATCATAGTGGCTCTGACAATGGCATGCAGGTGAATAGTCTGTAACAGGCCAGCAATGATAGTGTCCACACAGGGGACATGGCTACAATCACATAGCAGAAGGTGTGGTACAATACAAAATCTATCCAAAAGGTAGTTACGCTGTAGCCATACCTAATGAGTTGTGTGTACAGTCTGTTGAAGCTGATATGGTGGGGGGTGACAGAGATGTGTATTACGAACTGTGGTAACCTTGCTGTATGAGTTGATCAGACCTATTTCCATCTTTATGTATTTCAGCCAAGATGGCACATGCATGGTTGCCCACCTTTTCCAATGCTGAGAATGACGTGGTGATAGCACACATAATCCAGCACTATCTGCTGCTGTTTGGCAGGCATGCACATGAGCAGCAGGAGCAAACCACCCTGTGGAATGACCTAGTCCACAGGGTCAATGATGTCGGACTGCACAACCGCAGTTATGAGCAGGTCTGGAATCATTGTATTGACCTGCTTCGCAATGCCCATCGGCATGCTGCTGCAGTCCAGGGGGATTAACTCATCACAGGGGGAGGCCATGCCATCCATCCCCCCATGACATGTGCGGAGAAGCTCCTGGCCAGCCTCGTAGCACCTGCCTGTCCGGACCACCAATAACCACTGGACCCCTTTGTGGAGGTGGGTGTCAACCACACATCGGCCAAGGAGCATGCAGGTAAGGACACAAGGCACATCAGTACACTACTGTTATGTAGACCCTGGCTGGGATGGGAGGGTGGCCTAATGGTTAAGGTGTTTGCCTTACAAACACAAGATGCAGGGTTTGAGTCTCACAAGGGATAATTGGTTAGGCTTACAATGGCTCGCAAGGGCAGTTAGCTTAGTATGAATCGATGAATACCGGGTGGGAGGTTGGTGTAATGGTTAAGGTGTTTATCTTAGAAACACAAGGTACAGGGTTTGATTCTCACATGGGGTAATTGGCTAGACTTAAAATGGCCCATGAGGGCAGTTAGCTTAGTACTAATCTATGAACCTAATCTATGAACCTATTCACATTGGTACAGGTAACTCATGCATATCTCACATGTCATAGATATATTGTGTTGCTGCACTGTAGTGAAAAACAGATGTCCAGATGTGGTAGTATTGTGGGAATTTACCATTGATGTATAGTAGTACTGCACCCAGCCTGTAGCAGTGCTACAGGTGTGGCCACTGACATTGCATCTCTCACCCTCTTATGTAGGTCCCACCGGGATAACAACAAGGCAGCAGCCTGTAGCTGGTGAGTATGTTTTATGTAGCTGCATGCCAACACACCAGGCATGTAATGATGATGGTATATTCCATGACACTTCTAACACACCTACCCTGAATGCATGCTGTACATGTGCATGTATTGTTGCTGTGAAATGCACGGTCTCACAGCAGCGACTATGATGGAGTATTGGAAGGGTATGTCACACACCTGCATGATAACTAACATCCTGTCATTGTGGAATGTGTCCACATGGAGTAACATACTGTTGGTGGACATGGCCTACAGTAGTGACATGTTCTGAACAGCACCGATATACAGCGCAACACCAGTGTATATACCTGAAGGAAAATGCCAACTGCTGCAGAGATACACTATGGCATAAGGCAATACAGTAGTCCACATTAACAACTGGGTCTAGGCTGCAGCATGTGGTGTTCAATGTATGGGACACTGCAAAGTGACACAAATGTGTAGGGCTTACCTGTCATGCATCTGCATAAAAGCTGAGAGAGGGGGGGTCTCAGCATGACACACCGGTGCACTGCAGCAGGGATCCTAAGGATGGTAGGAATGGCTCTATCTGCAAATAGTCAGGTTTAGGACATGTGGCAGCCTTAACCATACCCACACAGCAATAGTGACGGCATTGTGTGAACACCATGGGATGTGCACATGAGTAGACCTTGCAATCATGCAGAATAGGGGGACATGTGTAGGGCAAACTGAACATACACGGCAAATGCAGATGGCCAACACTGGTATACCCCTGCCATGAGCAGTGACTGCTGTAGTACACACAACAAGAGGTGTGATAAGCCATCATGATAAGGGTGTGCACACATATGCTCACATGGTATGTATATGCATTGCGGACAGCAGTCACACATCTAACACAATCTGTAGACACTGCATGTGACAATACAGGACATATGTCACATACCGGGCTTGTGTACTGCTAAGATATGTGGTGATGTGGTCCTATGGCAGATCAAGGATGTGTGTGTAAAATCAATAAAGGTGTGTACACCGCCCATAGCCACGGTATGATCTGATGGTTGTCAGTGTAAGAGTATTGCAGTGGTCATACATGGTCTGTTGATGCTGACAGCTGTAAATCAGGCATCAGGCATTCACCAATGACAACAGTCCACATATCATCCCAGGTATGTGATGCTGAAAAACATAGGGGCTGTGAGAAGTGAAGCTGACATAACTGACACAGTACTACACATTCCGCAATGGGTTGTACACCTGTGAGTTGTGGTGCACAGTACATGGCAGGGTGCAGAACAAGTGCACAGCAATACTGTGTACATGGGTGCAGTGATATCCAGGGGAAGGGGCATCACCTAGTGACACAGCACATGCATCACACACATGTATACTGTTGCTAGCATGGATTGACTATTGCTGAACTGCATGCTGTTCTGTACCATGTTCTGCATGTTGGCAGATGGGTAATAGGAGGACTGTGTGTATTATCATTGTACAACCTCACCTGTATGTATGAGTGTGAGTGTGTGTGTGTGTGTGTGCGTGTGTGTGTGTGTGTGTGTGTGTGTGTGTGTGTGTGTGTGTGTGTGTGTGTGTGTGTGTGTGTGTGTGTGTGTGTGTGTGTGTGCATCTTGGTGGTTAGTTAGTTTGCCTGCAAGGTCACTCTGGTGAAGTGGAGGGAGGTAGATGCATGTATGATGCGTGTGTGCATGTGTGTGATTGTGTGTGTGTGGCCATGTATGCACATGTATGATTGCGGGTGTTCATACGACTGTACCCTCCTTTGGGACCATGCAGTACATAGACATGGACTGCCACATTACACAACAGCAATACCTGTCATGTGTGTAATCACAGGACAGCAAATAGTATAATCTGGTCTGTAGCATGGAACAGGCATCCAGAGGGAAGGTAGACTCCAGGTACACACTTAATATTGCAGTCAGCAGATAGGTCACCTACAACCCACATATGCAGCTCTACAGATGCATTGGGGAAGTAATAGTCAATACCAGGGAGTGTATCCAAATATTACAGGTGTCACATGATGTGCTGATGGAGCAGCATATCTGGCATGTACTGATCATTACATACACATGACACACCAGTGGGAAGTATTATGGATACAACATACTAGCCCACACATACAGGGGCCATACACATCATTTCTGGCCATACAAAGGGTGCATACCGAATGACAGCAGTGAGACCATGTAAATCCACTACACACAGGTCAGGCAGGTAAAGTAGCAATAGGCCTTAGGTTGTGGCCACTTGTGTGGGTATTTAGAGGACTGTGATGTTAATGAGTGGTATCAATGTGTGTATGTTAACAACTGTGATGCAGGATGGGGTAACACATGGACATATAAGTGGGACTGTCTGTAAAGCCATGGAGAGGTAGGTATTACAGACGTGTGTGTGTGCGTGTGTATGTGTGTGTGTGTGTGTGTGTGTGTGTGTGTGTGTGTGTGTGTGTGTGTGTGTGTGTGTGTGTGTGTGTGATTGTACTGTTAGGCAATGCTGTACAGGTTCTGAAGTGCATTTATTGTCTTCCCCCACAGGTGGCGAGGTGGGTCAGGGTCCCTTCTGCATGCAATCTGATGTAGGTGTCCATACAGACACCGATGATGATGATGATAATAATGTTGAGGCACAGGTGGAGTTGTCAGGGGCCGACACTGAGCCAACATTTGACATCCCCCTTTTAGCCACCCCACCCCCACACACAATTTCAGTGCCTATACCCATCCCATCACCAGTGGCAATAGCAGAGGGACAGCTGGCGTTCAGTGGCAGTGGACAGGAAAGTGTGGTAACCATGCCTACTGTGTCTGGTCATAGCAAACATAGACAGATATTCGGCAGGCTACCACATAGGCAAATGTCCCAGGGTGCACGTGGTAGGGCCGATGGACATCATGCCCCTGGCAGAGGTGACATAGCTGCTACCAGCAGAAGCATGTTTCAGGCTTTATTTGTGGTGCAGGCATGTATTGAGCATTACACCAGACAGGACCTTAGGCTGCAGAGGGCTGCTCTCACATCTGTAAGCAACAACATCTGTGAACTGTCGGGTGGCATCTGTGCTTATACCGAGCACCCCGATAGATGTCATGATGAGATGATGACCCTCATCGTCTGTGGTGTGTCTGTGTTTCAGTGTGTGGTAGGTATGCGATGACACCCACTTGGATGTGGGCCAACAACACCAACAGCTGGCAGTCAACGTGGATGTGCTAGGACACCAAAGGTCTCCCGTAGTGGCAGTAGCAGCCCCGGCAGTGTGGGAGGTCTGCTGTCCACACCACACCACAGCAGGCCATATGCACATGTTCCTGGCAAGTCCCAGGCGGGACCTGGTACCAGCAGACAAATGTCATCAGCAGGTGAGAGTAGCAATGCCAGTGGAACCCCTGGCAGGCACAGTCCATGTGTCTGTGGCCAGAGGCAGTGAACTACACACCCTGCCAGGTATGGTCTGCAGCTGTCCATAAACACCTGTGTAGGTCAGCCACATGGCAGAACTGTGTGCATGCATACCCACACACTATGCAAACACACCTAGGGAACCCCATACCTACACACACCACATCACCTTGACCAGCTCCCCAGAGTAAACCTCTCACCCACACACATGATGTCAAATGTATGGCCCACCCTCGGCCTCTGACAAACCAACACCACACCCTGTGCATATGATGATACCTGTGCCTCATCCCTGTCATCCATACCATCAATACAGGGACAGGCTGATATGGTTCTGATGCACACGGTGACAGTACAACAGTGTACCACAGTCCTGCAGTGTAACATGTTGTAGGAAGTAGAGTGTGAGGCATATTTGGCAGGTGGTGTAGCTCTCCAGCAATGATGCATTATAGCTGTTAGTAACACTGGTTGGTTGTGGTCTCTATAATGTCATCCAATTGTGTTGTAGGTGTACATGTATCAGCACTAGGATGCCCTGTGCATATGATGATACCTGTGCCCCATCCCTGTCATCCATACCATCAATGCAGGGACAGGCTGATATGGTTCTGATGAATACAGTGACTGTACAACAGTGTACCACAGTCCTGCAGTGTAACATGTTATAGGGAGTAGAGTGTGAGGTATATTTTGCAGGTAATGTAGCCATCCAGCAATGATGCATTATAGCTGTTAGTAACACTGGTTGATTGCGGTCCCTATAATAGGTGTACATGTGTCAGCACGAGGATGGTCTGCAGTCATATTGCACAACAGGGTATGTCACTGTGCTGACACCATGGCTGTGACATATCTGGGGGAAGCCAAACACATTTCACAGGTTACTATACCAGTTATTGCCTGTACCACATTGACAGGTGGCCCATTGAGCCATGTATACCCTGCAACTTCATGTAGACCCATCCACATACATGCACACTGTTACTTGCCAACACTGGGACTAGACCCCTAACTAGCTATGTTGTGATACTGATGTGTGTGGCTTACAATGCACACACCGCACAGCATTTGGGATGAGGTGTGTCCCAGGTTACATGGTACATGCAGAACATCCCCCGGCATGTACAGTATGCTAATGGGGGATGTAATGTGTATATTTAGAGGATACATAGTGTGACATACCATCATATACTCATTTACAGACACATAACAGCCAGACACACATCTGAGATACCAGGGCCTATCGGTGCTAACTACCTTGACCGTGTCTCAATGTGCTACAGGTAGGCTTCACACATCACATGCATAACTGGCTTGGATTGTGGTAACAGTTACCTGTATGATTGATGGTGACAGTGGTAACCATAATGTAGTACATGGGACATATACCTGGTGTACCTTGGTGTAATAACAGTGTACACAGCACCCACATCCCCCCACTGGATATTGTACTCCCTGAAACCCATAATGACACTCGGCCATACCCACCATCACACATTGGCCACAACTGCAATACAACCCATAGTATACCCCAACATTGGTACTACAGGGATATGCATCTCATGCACATGCCACATGCGTAGTAGGGTGTCAATCAAGCGTAGGTTGTCTGTACATATCCCAGCTGGATACCTGCCATCTGCACATCTGTACAGCGACTGACAGTCATCAGCTTGGCAGGTAGCTATGCAATAGCATGAGTGCATTTTCAGAACAGTAAGGGGTATATACTGTGACACAGTTCATACACCAGGGATACAACAGGGAGGCATCGGTGTCCAGCCATGCTCGCAGGTGTGCCTGTTGTCAGTACTACATTAAGCACTCTGCTCTTGCCTGGGTTAGCACTGTCAACAGTAGTACTGCCATGATACACTACAAGCCAGTGTTACAGCACATACCCTGGGCTACTAAACCTGTTTGTCACACATTCACATGGATAACCATGCTGTACAGGCCTCATATATTTCTGTGTCTCACATATGACATTCACACCCCTTGCTACTGTAATGACAGCATATAGGTGCATGTATTGTACACGGCATTACATACACTTATTACAGGTTATCAGGCTGGGTTGCATGTCCAGGTTACCAGGGCTAAGCTATGCTTAGCACATATCAACATTGCTGCAATATAACAGCTAAGCTGATTTGTGCACTGGTAAGCACTTCCTACACTGTGTAAGTGCCCATACATTTATCCATAGCTTAGCACCACTTAGCTTTGCGCAAACCCACTTAAAGCTGCTCAAAACTGCCTTAACCACTCTGTACAGCATCCCTTTGCTCTGTTTGACATACATGACTGTTAAGGGAGACCCAGCAGCAGTACATCTGGCAAGCATCTGGACATGATATATTACTGGGTAAGTACACTAAGCTGCTAGGCATGTAACAATACACTGTGCAGGCTACAGGCAGACTGGCTCAACACTGACCTACATCTCCTATGGGGGGAATGCACATGTGCGTGCATATATAGTAGGCCCGTGGAGCAGAATGTAACATCAGATAGGATCTGAGATGCTGTTTGCCAAACAACAGATTTAGATCCTGCTCACAGTGAATGAAAAGGGCCAACACCAACATGATGTTTCTAGATATTGGAGTCTGCTTCCATGCAATTGGCTATGGGAATGTAACTACAGCTGTTCCACATGCAATCAGCTAGGGGAGGTCTAAAATTCGTGCAGAGGCCATCAGCTGATCATGAGCATCACTTAAAATACACATGCTGCTGCCTAAGCAAAGCAGGTGTAGGTCTGCACATCCACCAGAGAGGGAGTGAGAGTGGCATACAGAGGCAAAGACAAGTCAGAAAGGGGTGGGAGAATAAAACTTAAGCATGTTTGTGTCACACACCTACCAGCACAGAGTATCAAACCCCTGACAAGTATGTAGTGCTATCACATTTCTATGCAGTTATTGGATGCGCCACATAGGTTACATGTTGTGGAGCCCTCAGAACGTATATGTGATGGTGAGTGACATCTGCAACAGGGATATGGTAGCTATACGGCAGGTGTAGTACAAGTGCCTGTCTGCATGAACAGATGCCAGTGTCAACACAGCCACATTCTCCCAGGGATGCACACACATTGACACACTTGGCAGGGCCAGGAATACAACCCATCACTAGTGAGATTGCCACAACACATTACTGTGCAGGTATCACATGCACCACAGGGGTCATACTGAGGTTATATGGGGAAGGGGTATGGGGAGGTGTCTGACATCAGACAGCATGCTGCAGTATGCCAATGGGGGTTGTAGTGAGTGTGAATGTGAACATATGCGTCATACAACACACGCACAGGATGTCAGTACTGACATGCATGGGTGCATTGATTCACGGGTGTGTAGTGGTGAACTGTGCCAGACGGCTATAAAAGGTTAGGTGATGGGTACACCTTGGCATCAGGCCACATGACAATGGTCTGCATTGTGGCTCAGGCATGTAGATTCTGTAATTGCCCACGCATGTTTGTATTGTATTCACCATCCAGTCACCTGGGTGACTAATGCGTGTGGGCAATGCTGTGCATTGCTTGCCATGTATGTGTTCCTCAGTCCATGACATGGACAGTGGCTATGATGTGCACACCTCCCACATGCATGTACAGTGACATGTGGAACTGTACCTAGGGTGTCTGGCCCTTGTTGTGTACACAGATTATCATCAGATGTGCCAGTCCTGGCTTCATGTTGCGGGAACTGGTAATAGACAGCAAGTTTACCGTGCACCTACATTGATAGCATGCTAACGGCATTCCCTGGTGTCAGTGGCATCTGTCCATACAGGGCATGTTTTCAGGCATGGTATGTTCTTTGTGGGTCACATTTGATGGCACCACAGGTGTTGCAGGTGTCCAGTGGGGAACATGGGGAAGGTGCACTGTCTGCATGTACGTGCCTATTGGACAGATGGACAGGGTGCCATGCTCTCTGTAGGCCACTGCAATCACTCCATAGTTACTATCAGTGGGCAATATGCAGTGCACTACCAACATATTGGCTGTTGCCTAGGCAAGTGTGTGTGTGTGTGTGTGTGTGTGTGTGTGTGTGTGTGTGTGTGTGTGTGTGTGTGTGTGAGGCATGGTCTGAGAGTGCTGTCTGGCTAATACTAAGGTTGCTAACTTTGTTTGCCTGGCCTTGATGTCACATGTATGGGTATGGATCTGCACCCCAGCCTCTCTGCTATTTCACATCTGTTATCCCTGTTTGGTAGGCATTGTGATATATACTAGGGTCACCATATAAGAAACCCACTCTACATTGGGCCCAGTTGTTACACACTCCCAACCACCTCCACACAGGATAGTAGTTACAAACACAGACACACACACACACACAAACACACATGTCATGTCTGGGACTAAAACTCCTACCTATTTTATTACACTACAGCGGTACGCAGTCATAGTATGCACCACAAAGATTACTGAAGTGCTCGTTCCCCAAAGGTATATTTCACATTGGATGACATCAGCAGGATTGCCAAAGTAAGACATTCAAATTGTAGTTAGCGTGACTAGGCTAAAATGCACTGCTCCCTACACAGACATTGAAACACACACAAAACATCCACAACCAACATGTGTTTGTATAGCACCCCTAACAGAGGTCTATATCACCCTACAGCATAAAGCTGTTATAGGATACACCAAGGGGATTATTGAAGAACACCTTCCCCAAAGGTGTATTTCACAGTGAATGACATCAGCAGGATTGCCAAAGTAGGGCATTCAACTTGTAGTGATTGTGTGGCTAGGTTAAAATGCACTGCTCTACACAGATATTGAAATGCACACAAAACATCCACAACCAACATGTGTGGGTATAGAACCCCTAACAAAGGTCTATATCACACTACCGCATGAAGCTGCTATAGGATGCACCACAGGGATTTCTGAAGAACGCCTTCCCCAAAATTGTATTTCACAGTGACTGACATCAGCAGGATTGCCAAAGTAGGGCATTCGGATTGTAGTGAGTGTGGCTAGGCTAAAATGCACTGCTTCCTACACATACATTGAAACACACATATATCATCCAGAACTGCCATGGGTGGGAATAGAACCCTACCAGAGCTCTATATCACACTACAGCAGTACACAGTTATGACACACGCTACAGCGATTACTGGGCTACATCCTTCCCAGAGGTGTATTTCTAGGTGGATGACATCAGCAGCCTTACCAAAGTATAGCACTCGAATTGTATGTAGTGTGACTACCCTAAAAAGCATTGCTCTCTACACAGACAGACACACTTGCCATGTCTGGGATTAGAACACCTACCTAACTAATTTATCATACTACAGCTATAGGATGCATTACAACATTCCCAGAGATGTATTTTTAGTTGCATGACATCAGCAGCCTTACCAAAGTAGAGCATTTCAATTGTAGGGAGTGTGACTACCCTAACAAGCATTGCTCTATACACAGACAGACTGACACACGCAGTTGCCATAGCTGGGATTAGAACTCCTCCCTAATATCACACTACAACAGTACGTAGTTATGGCACATGCTATGGAGATTATTTGTTGATAATCTTCCCAGAGATGTATTTCTAGGTGGATGACATCAGCAGCCTTTCCAAAGTAGAGCATTTCAATTGTAGGGAGTGTGACTACCCTAAAAAGCATTGCATTATATACAGACACACACACAGTTGCCAAGGCTGGGATTAGAACTACTCCCTCACTATTTTATCACACTATAGCAGTACACAGTTATGGAACATGCTACAAAGATTACTGGGATACAACCTTCCTTAGCTGTGCTAAGCTAGGAGCAAACCCAAGCCACGGGGCTCCAATCCACTTAAAGTATGCCTGACACACACCCCCATGATGTCACCTAACTCCTAGACTTGCACCAAGCTATTCCTACTCTTACACTGTTGGGACTTGACTCACATGCTGGGAAAAACTGGGATTCACTATCCTTCCCCTCATTTGCATAGGATTGCCTACTAATGCATAGTTACATGTCTCACACTGAGCCTTCCCCCTTAGCAACCAGTACTCACATTCTGTCTTCTGCCTGCCATTGACTTGCATGGTAGAATACTGATTTTAGTTAGAATGCTTAATTTAGGTTCATTTTGTTATTTCCCCCCCATCCCATTTGCCCGCCATTGCCCTACGCTTAAACAGCCGAGATCGGCTAAAAAAAATAAAAGCTGCTTTTTGTATTTTTTTTTACTGTTTGCAGTGCCAGTGACCTTATACTTGGCCATTGGCATGCTTACTATATGATATGCAGCCTTTATTTGGAGCTGTCACAGCTCCGTTTTGGATTTTGCAGAAATGTACTTGGTTACTAACCGAGTACATTTCTGCAGATAGCACTAGTCCTGCACGGACATTTGCAAGCTTCCTGGATTGCAAAATCATGTAATTTGCATAGATTTCTCCTGCAAATGGGGTGATTTGCATACAAGGGCTTAGTCTGTGCAGGATTAGTGCAGGAGCGCTCGTGCACACCCCTGCAGGCTGTTCCTGGATCGCATGGCAGACATATTGCCTGCTTGAGCTCCTGCACCGATCTTGCATGGCATGCAAGCTTTAGAGAATCCGGGGGTAAATCTCTAACCTAGGGAGAATTTAACATATCATTTTAACACAATTTGGAAGGTTCTGAGGATGCAGCCATGCAGATCTTGAAACAGTTTTGGTGGACATAGCCCTGGAAGAAGTATCAACAGAGTCGCACACAAACTATAAACAATGAGAAGTGACCTGTTCAATAGAAGAAACTAAATTATTTAAAGAAGACTTTTCCTCATAAGAAGAAACTGAAGATACAATATTCCTCATACTTTCACAATTTCTCAGAACAGACTTTAACATATGAGCCTAGCGATTTAAAATTCTGAAAATCAAAGTTGTAGAATTATTCACTTTTTACCATACATACCAATAGTTTTCTCAGCCTTATCAGTAGGACTGGAATTCATTAAGTGCTTAGTAGCAGTGTGATCAAGTAATACTATAGCTGCTGGGTCAGGTTTGGTAACAGTATATAAAATTTAAAAGACTTGGGAACTTTATACATCCTATCTGCCTTTTTAGGTGCAGCTGGCTGACTATCAAGAAAATTGTAGGCAGTAATACACACATGTCTTCTAACGCAGACAGAACAGATCGAATGGTTGTATGTTCTGGAAAATATTTCTATAACAACTCATATTATTTTCTGAGCAATTGAGAAACCCCAGTGTTCTCCCACTGAAAACACTAGCACATTTTAGCAATAGTCTCAAAGAAAGACAAATTTACACAGGGAGAATCAGACACTGAGATATCTGAGTCTGAATCAGAAATCTGAGTAAAATACCCTATATGCATCCCTGCATCTTCTTGTTTGGCTTCAGAATCTTGAATCTCTTCAAGAAAAGAGGAATCTCTCTTTATTTTATCGGAAACCATTTTACAAGAAGGATCAGTAGTCTGAATTCCTGAATTAAACTCTGAGCCAGATCCAGTAAACTACTCCTATCCAAAGAAATTTGAGGAGTAGATAAAAGTTCAGTTTTCTGTTTCATTTTGACAGGATAAAAATGGGATCAACCATGTTACTAATGGCATCAACTGCTTTTCTAGAGTCGGGCAGAACATTCTGAGACAACAGGGAAAGCTTCCATGCTCCCTGTCCCAGGACTGACAAAAATGTCTCTCCCTTGCCACTAAGGGGGCTCCAATAGCCGCAGAGGACAAGGCTAACCTCTAGTACATAGTGGCTGTAGGTGGTACAGCAGAGGGATCCTGGGTAAAATATGACTGCTCTGAGGTACAACAAATGGCCAAGGCAGAGTCACTAAATGTGGCTGAGTCAAATTGCCAGCCTGTTGTGTTGGCAAAGGCTGTTGACTTCACTTTTTTTTTGTGGCTGGACGAAGGACTGACCATGGGACCTCTAGTCTGTTTCATGGTCAAGCCAAAATGGTACCTCTTTCCCAAGGAAGACAAGCAGCAACAGCTAGTAAAACTATCAGTCCACAAAAGTTATTTTTGATAGAAAAAACACAGTAAAATGCATTTTAAAACACCATGTCAGCCCCACAAAAGAAAAACAAATACAAATTATCCACAGAAAATTTGTTTTCAGTTAGTTTACATTAGTTTTAAACTGACAGAAAGAATGAGTGAGCTGTTTAAAAGTATGTTACAGTTTTGAGATCGTTCATTAAAACACAACACTACTAGCTTTAAAATAACATTCCTGAAGAAGAAAGTAAAAAAATATCAATAAAGTTAAGAAAATTGAAGTTTTTTTCCTTCACTGGGAACTTATTTTCCCAGCAAAGGAAAGTACAAGCCCACCGTTGATCCCTAAAAGCCTCAGAGAAGCATACTCTCCCACTCTAAAGGGCATTCCACCCAAACTTGTCTTTTAGTCAGCTCAGCTTGAGCTGCTTGGCAGTTTGGGCATGTGGAAGGTGCTCTGAAACTTTGGAAGATGGCCATCTGTTATTTCATTTTATTTGCACAGTCAGTCCTTTTATAAATACGTACATTTCTGCAAGGCATTCAGAGCCTCACTAGATTTTAGCTAGGATAAAACTGTTACTTTTATAAAAAGATATATCGTTTGCTCAGTGTATAGTAATGGAAACAATACAGATAATCACTGAGATTATGAGATAAATCCAGATTCACAATAAATCTGGAAAAAGAATAAGAAAAAAATAAGATATAAAAATAATTTACACATTCAAGTAATGACATTTTAGATGTATTAAATGTTAAGGAGTTAAATGCAGGTGAGCAATAGAGGCTGATAAGGTAGAAAAATAAAACAAAGGGGGGATTTGAGAGAAAAGAATACATCTCAAGGGAATAGATTTCTAAGTGAGAGTGAGAATACAAACCATAAGAAAGGCAGAGAAAGAGAAAACACACTTTTCTACCTTGGCCTAATGGTTAAGGTGTTTGCCTTACAAACGCAAGGTACAGGGTTTGAATCTCACAGGGGATAACTGGCTAGGCTTAAAATGACTCGCAAGGGCAGTTAGCCTAGTACTAATCTATGAACCTATGAACCTATGAAATACAAAGTCAGATACTAGGCCACAATATATAAAGAACAGGATATATTTAAGTACAATGTGTATATTACTGCTCAGGGAGTCACTGCACACACTGTTCTCTTCAGGGCATTGGGAAGGAAGACCTGTAACTTATTCTGGTCCAATGACAAAGGTGCTGGTTTTCTTCCCAACCCTTGTCCATTAGGGCACTTCAAGTCAAGGTCAGAGCTGGACTTGGTGATATCTTGCTCCACAATACTGCCCCAGTGCTTGATAAAGGTGAAAATAATTTAATTGCAACTTCTAGGGTTACCTTACTGGTTGAAAGATGGTTCTTTTTTTACATAATAAAATTATCTGCTTTTGGTGGACTTTCTTAATGTAGTATTTTCTAGACTGTTGGTTTGGGAATATGTTCAGTATTCTTACTGTGAATCTGGAAGTGTGATGCCATTTACTGTAATCTGCAGTATTGAGTGGCATGGCTTTTGTAGAACACATATCAATGGGTATTAATGCTGGAGCACCAATGAAATCTTTATTAATCTGCCATTTGCAATACCCATGTTACATCATTCAGGGTTAGTGAGACTTGAACCCTATTCTAGTAAGCAAAAAGCAAAAGGCAGTAACCAGTACTGGATATACTATCAGTTCTTCACAGGATATATGATTAGTATACACATAGACCTCAGGACAGTTTTGAATCTGAGCATCTCCAACTCACCTATTTGTATGTTTTCAGGATGCAGGAGAAAAGATAAGTCCCTAACAAAAAAGCCCCTTGAATGCAGGGAGGGTCTGCAAACTCTACACAAAAAGCAACTCAGCCAGGCACTGCACCAAAACTCCAATAACAGTGGCATAGTATTGCTACTTACTACACTGTTGTGCTATTCTTTACATGCAGCTGCCAAAAATATTGAAAGCTTTCTTTTACTCTTACTCAAACAATGGAGATGTTCAGGAAGAAATGAGAACCGCATGTTTTTGAATTCTTCATGAAAAGCAGGGACAGTAAAAGAGGAACCAGTTTGTCAGTGAACAGAATTTTAACCTGTAGTGCAAATCATTACCATGTAATCTGAATTTGACTGGCATTTTTATGAGGTTACTCAGGGTTATCACCCAGAATTTTGGAATTCTGCATCCAGTTCCAGACTGTTGATAACCATATCTCTCAACCTATTAGTGCAAGAAATTTTAACAGACAACCAGATTCAATAAAGCCTGCATGGTCTGTTTACACTGTGTGTGCATAGCGCCATGACACAAACACAGTAGCACACCATTTAGGATTCAGTAAGTAGTTCTACACTATGTGCACAGCTGCACAAACAAGGTAAACATTGCGGCATGCAAATTACAGCATAAGCAGCTGAACTGTGTGCTATTCAACCAATCCAAGATGGAGGAACTATTCAACAAGCTATAAAGCAATTGTGTAGACTAATTGCTGGTATTTCCTGTGAATTCTAAAACCTATTGGACTACAGCCATGGAAAGGAGTCTACACAGAAACAATGTTAGGGGCTGCTGTTGCTTTAATTCAATTATATGTGCAACAGGCTGAAGTCTATGATGCTGCTGCTGCTGCTAATAGACAAGGCCAAGAAGGGGAAGAGTTTTCGGGCTCTGGGTAAGTTATCACAATTTATTTGATGTGGAAGTTGTAGAGCACTACAGGGTGGATAGAGGCAAACTACAGGAACTCTGCAATCTCTGTCATTCTCAACTCAGAGCGAGGGCAAACCAAGGGGAACCCATCCCAGTGGAGACAAAGGTTTGTGTAACACTTAGAATTTTAGCGACAGGTACCTTTCAGAAACCAGCACAGGACATGCTGGGTGTGTCACAGATATCAGCATCTGGGACCCTTCATCAATTCCTGAATGCTATGTTGCAGCATGCCAGTGACCACTTATATTTCCCCCGTGCTCCTGAGGATAGGACCAGAAATATGCAAGAGTTCAACCCTGTAGTACACTACCCAGAAGTCCTGGCTGGTGCCATAGATTGCACACATGTAGAAATTAAGGCACCACCCAGGGAACAGGGAAGACTCTACATTAACAGAAAGGGCTTTCACTCTATTAGCTGCCAAGATGTGTGTAATGCTAAGGTAATTATTCTGAATGTGTATGCTGGCAACCTGGCAGTTACTACAACTCACATATCTCGCACACCTCCCAACTGTATCAGATGTTCACTAGGGTGGATATCCCACAGGGTCATTTACTGGAAAATGCAGGATATGCACTAGAACCATGGATGATGACACCTATCAGAAATGCACACACACCCTCTGAAGAACATCTTGATGAGCCACATGCTCAAACCAGAAATATCATAGAGTGTGTGTTTGGGTGGCTGAAGTAGAGGTTCCAGTGTCTATATATGTCTGGGGGAGCCCTGCAGTACAATCCATGGACATGCAATTGAAATATTCACAGTATGTGCTATGCTACACAACATCATCCTGAGAAAACTGCTTCAGCAGGATTAGCAAGGTGAAGGGGCACACATGCCACCACTAATGCCAAAGTCACCACAGCCACATGCAGGTAAGGAGTCAGAGGGGAAAGCAGCTGGTGTGGGTGTAGGCAGACATAGGTGTGCTTAATATGCCCTCGTATTGGCTAAGAGACTATGCATCGTACACTCACTCACCACCTAAGGGCCTAAAACCTTCCTCCTATGCACACATATATATATATATAGTAACATTGATGTCGGGCAACTGTCATAACCTTTACCTCCCCATGTATTGGCTGTATACTGCTTGCATCAGACAGATTCATCCCTGAACTAAATGTTCCAACTGCTGGATTTACAAGGTAATTGTTGAAACTGAAGTGTATTGTGTAATACTATGAATGACTGGCATATCCCTGCATTTTGTTACTTGGTAGTGTAAGCAAGTAAAAGGTGGGAGGTTTGTACAGAAATGATCTTAACATGTGACAGCAGAGACTTATTTGACTTATATGTGTTCTCTATTAAATAGTAGGCCTCAGGCATCAAAGATTCACACAGTCATACCTCTCAAAAGTAGTAATGGTCACTGCATGCTTTCAGTTTAGCATCATGCATTTGTACTGGAAAAATCATTAAAGAGAAAAGTTTGAAAGTAATGATACACATTGCAGATTCCAACTTCACGGCCTTCATAAGATCATCCAAAATTCTGATGCGATCATATGTCTAACTTTCTAAGGCCAATATAAGTCAAAGGTACAATTACCAGCTCAACATCACAAAGGCAGATACTCTAAGCACTACGTCAGCTATGCACCCTGTGCATCAGACACAAAGCTTATGTATCCCTGAATGCAAAAAGATACAAAACAGGGATATGGCACAGTTATCATCTCTTGCATAGGGTGTTGGGGGGGTAAGAAGCCTAGGCTGACACAAACGTTCGGTGAGTGTGTGTGTGTGTGTGTGTGTGTGTGTGTGTGTGTGTGTGTGTGTGTGTGTGTGTAAGAAAGATAAGCAAGCAGGCATTTGGATAAGCCAACAAATGGCCAGTGAGACAAAATGAGTTTTAAGCTACAAGGCTGAATCATGTAACTGTTGTGTCTGTGTCTGTAGTAGTGTTCCAGGTTAAACTGGTGAGTGAGTGTCTGCATGAACACAGCCAAGTTTTGTGCCAGCTCTACATCTTGGTATGGGTTCATAGGTTCATAGGTAGGTACTAGGCTATTGGCCCTAGGACCTATATAAGCCTAGTCAAAAAGGTACCCTGGCTTTTGCCACCCAAGAAAATTATTTTCCTGTGCCCCTGTCACAGAAGTGATCCCTAGGGTGAATTTCCTATTTCCCATCCAATCATCAAGATTTTTCTTAAAGAGTGCTAATGAGGATGCTTTGTTTGATATAGATAGGTAGTTTGTTCCAGAGTATGGGAAGTCTCTGGGACAGAAATCTATCCCTCCATCATGTTCTGTTTATTGTGGTGACAAGGTTTAGGTCCCTAGAGCATGTAGCTCACAGGGTTTGGGATTTCTTTAAATGGAGCATGTCAAAGAGCTCTGGGTTTGACATAGCTTTGTATGTTAGGCAGAGACAGCCTCTGTGTAGGAGATATGCAATGGAGTAAAGCTGGAGTTTTTTGCGATGGTCTGCATAGGGCATCTGTTTGAGGCCAGTAATCCGCTTTGTGAGGTATTTCTGTGGCCTTCACAGTTGCTTTAGATGTCTTGTCAGGTACATACCAAAAGGGGTCATTGTACTCTATAACAGGTCTAAAGAGTGTTGAGTAGAGGAGAACAATGACCACTTTTTTCCTGGATGAGAAACCTTTTGTGATGAGGTGTGCCACATAGAAGGATTTCCTGACTACCGTGGCAATGTGATTATCAAAGGATAGACTACTGTCCACCTGTGTCCCAAGGTCCCTTATCATACTTTCAGTGTTAAGTAGACTACCACCTATGTGGTAGCTCATGGGTACAGAATTTTTACCAAAGGGGATGACAATGCACTTTTTGGCATTGGGCTTGAGGCCATGGCTTTGACACCAGGCATCTGTCTCAGTGAGGCCCTTTTGTAGGATGTCCACATCATTAGGAGTTTTGATTATGGCTCCTAGTTTGTAGTCATCTGTGAACTTCATTATCCAAAGACCTTCTGTGTTAGCCTGTACTTCAGAAAAGTAGATACCAAACAGGAGAAGACCCAGGACTGAACTCTGTGGTACTTCACTTGTCACTGGTCTGAAGACGGATTTGGAGTCTGCTACTTTCACAGTGTGGCTTCTGTCAGTGAGCCAGTTGGCAACCCATCTTGTGACATACGGATGTATACCTAGTTTAGTGAGTTTATCTATAATTCCAGATTGGGGGATGGTGTTGAAAGCCTCGGTGAGATCTAGATAGGCTGTGTGAACCACCTTACCCTTGTCTATGGCTTTGGTGACTGCTTCAAAGAAGTCTATCAGGTTTAGGAGACATGATCTGCCTTTTACAAACCCAAAGTTGGTGGGGTACAGAGTTTGGAGATTTCCAATGTCTTTGTTTATAAGTTCCAAGATGATACATTCTATGGCCTTGAAGACCAGGCTCATCAGGCTAATGGAGTGGTAGTTCCCGGGGTCCGTGGTGGCTCCCCCTTTGTGGAGTGGGGTAACCGTTGCTGTGCACCATTCAATGGGCACAAAGCCTGAGGTGATGCTATGACTGAACATGGTACTTAGATGGGGTGCCACTTCATTCTGTAGTTCATGTAGAATGCAGACTCGGATGTTATCAGGTCCCATGGATGCTGTGTTTTTGGCTTTGGAGAGTGTGTTTTTTACCTGTGCAGCCATGATTACAGGAACTTTGCATTCATCCGGTATAGAGATGGGTCCTTTAGGGGGTAAGAGGCGGTTAAAGTTAGCCCTGAACTTATCTGCCAAGATGTTGGCAATATCACTTGGTTCTGTATATTTAGTGCCATTGTGCTGTAACTCAGAGCAGATCTGAGTGTTGCCATTGAAATTCTTGACATAGTTATGGAATGCTTTGTGGTTGTCTTTAGAATCAGAGGCGATTTTGTTTTTGTAACTAGCTTTGGAGGATTTTATGAGGGATCTCAGCTTCTTATTGAGGCTAACCAGGGAGCTCATTCAATCATGGGATTTTACTCTTTTTTGCAACAGTTTATTTCTTCTATTGCAGAGTTTGTTTATGGCAGGGGACCACCAGATTGGCTTCCTTTTTTTGGAGGATAGCATCTTGGTTTTGTTAGGAATAGCACGATCCATGCACTCTTGTAAGTGCTTATAAAGTGCATTTGTGTAGCATTCAACAGTCATACCTCTATTACCCATCTGCATTGGTGTTCTGAAGTTTGCCACTTCTGTCTTAAGAAGCGTGAAGTTGGCTTTGGAGAAATTTTTACAGTGGTTTCCTTAATGGTGGGTGGGGGCGGGTTGTGGGTGTCTAGGGCGATTAGCTTGTGGTCGGAAATGACCAACAAGGAATTGACCTCTGCTGTGGAACACAGGTTATCTGTGTTGGTAATGATCAGCTCTAGGATATTGCTGCCCCTGGTGGGGGTGTGGATAAGTTGATCCAAGGCATTGGAATTTATGAATTCCAGAAAACGTTGAGCAAAATAGTTGGTACATGAGTAGTTTTTCCAGTTAATGGTAGGGTAGTTGAAATCACCCATTATTAGGGTATTCAGTTGTACCCTAATATTTTCCAGTGTATCAAGAAATGAGGAGTGGGAATGCTGGGGTATGGTGGGGGATCTTTAGCAAGCTACAGTTTGGATTGCAGTCTTGCCCAGAGTTAGTTGCACTTGGATAATCTCAGATGCATTATACTGAGCAACTAGCCTGGAGGTGTGGATATCCTTAATGAATATGGACATGCCTCCACCTTTAGCGTTTCTGTCCAGGTTAGGTGGCCGAAAGGTGTGGTATGAATTATAGCCTGGTAATGCAGGGGTGCTTTCTGGAGCCTTGAACCAGGTCACTGTCACTGCACAGATGTCAATGTTCTCCATTTTAAGGAGTGCCTTGAGTGAGTGCATTTTGAGGTTTAGACTTCTAGCATTGAGTACCATTACCCTCAGATTTTGCTTGCTTGTACCTGTTATGGTGGTGAATTTGTCATTTGAACCTTGCCTAAAAAAAGGCACTATAGGAGTGGCAAGAGCCTTAGCCAGTATCCAGAATCCCAAGGGCGACAGGTGCAGGCCATCTCTGGCAAAGCATCGTGGTCTGTCGATCATGTCATCGCAGGCAGACAGATACTGGATCCCCTTAGAATGACACCAGAAGCTTAGCCAATTATTGAAGTCAATCATTCTGTCCTTGTACTGTGTTATCATTCTGGGTGATAGCAGGATGCTACTCAGGGCTAGGGTCATACCTGACTGGGCTACGTGATCAGAGAGCTCCTCCATGTCTCTTTTCATGTAGTCCAGGGAGGTATGTCTCAGGTCATTCACACTAACATGGACAATGACAGAGTCATAGTTGTACTTGTTGTGGAGTGAACTGAGTGTGTGCATTATGTGGTGGATCCTGGCACCCAACAGGCAATTGACAGTAACTTTCTCCTTGTTTAGCCTGGTGAGTGGAACATCAGTGTGCCTGACTATAGAGTCACCTATGACTAGAGTGTTGTGTACGTTGTTATGCCTTATGGGCTGTGGTTGAGTGGCACACTGAGTTTGTGGGCTATGTGTCATTTGGGTTGTGTTGGGGGTGGATGTTGCTTGTGTTTCTGCTTTGTAGGTCTCTGTTGCTTGAGCAGATTTTTATTGAGAGCCTCCACAAATGTAGGTGTGGGTGTTTCTATGTGTGTGCTTTGGCAGTGTAGGTTTTGAGGGACTATGTAATGAGTGTGATGTGGTGCAAGTGTTTACCTTCTTCTCTTGACTGTCTAGTCCAGTCTTGGGTGAAGAGAGCTTTTCTTCCAGTTTGGGTATATAAGTGCATCTCTCACAGGTTGTAGTGTTGGGTGGTAGGAGGAAAGGGTTGTCTGTGTACATGAGGCAATTGCTGCATTGCCCCAAGATGCCCAGATGCATCAGGTAGACAGGAGAAAACATCAGGAGCTGACCCTTAGACATGCCTAGATAGGTGCTTATTTATTACAAGTGAGGAAAGTTGAGTGCTGTAGCAATTTGTAGCTTATGTATTGCTTACAGTGAGTTCTGAGCAAGTGCTGAGCGCAAAGAAACAGATTTGAGTGCTAAAACTAAACAAAGTGGCTAGTTCTAAGGGAAAACTTGAAGAGCAGACTTTATGGCACTAGGAATAGCTTAACCCTAGCTAAGCAGCAATGCATAAAGTGTGAGCCATGGATGGTAGAAGTGGCAGTTCATTGTTGTCATCCTTAACCACAAGAACTGGCTCTGCCAGGAGTTGCACTGGCAAGTCCATGCCCATGGTCGGATGCGCTGCTGCTACCTGAATGTGATTTATGTCTGCTGGATGAGCTCCCTTCATGAGTACACCCAGGACCATGACCCCCTAGCCTGCCATGTCTGGGTGTAGACAGCTCACCCACTGATGGAGCAGTGGAAGTACTGCCACTATGGGAGCATGATCAGGTATGGCCAAACTGGCTAACAGCAGATGATGTGGCCGACCTACACCCATGAGGATGCCGTCCCCCTCCCAGCAGACATTCCATCACAGACACCGCTCATTCCAATGTGTCATTCATCTGATCCATTGAGTTGGCAACATGATGGAGGCAGTCATGCATGTCAGCCTGTGCCACATCTACAATCATAAGCATTTCTCTGGAGCACCTATGGGAATGTGTCTGTGCTGCCATAATGGCCCTAAACATATGTTGAATGGCAGAGGAATAGACACCTGGATCAAGTGGAGGATGGACAGCAAGCCTCCTCCAAGCACCCCTAACAATCCTCCTGCATAGTACCTTGCCCATACTTTGGCTTTGGCCAGAGTCAACAGGTACTGAAGCCACAGTAACCATACTTTCCTGATCAATTGTCTCACGCTCCACCTGTCCAATATCTGTGGGCTCACTGGATTGGTTAGACATAGGCCTACTGGCTGTGTGCGATGGAATTTCAGGGGATGGCTGTATGTCATGTTCAGTGTCAGTTTCAACCTCTGCACCCCCTGACTGTGCCTCTGTTTGGCCATCATCATTAGACTTTGCTGATACTCTGACATCATGTGGCAGAAGTCCCACACTTCCACTGTTATGTTCACATGTGATAATAAGCAACAAACACAGGAAAAATTAATATATAAACTACTATACTCCAATATATGCTAACAGAATAACAGTGGTGCCACTATTAGACAGTATAGTGATACACACGAGTCCTAATATCAACATCACACACTAAAATATTTCTTTGAATTCCTCATCAGTACTTGTCTTCATCAGTATTTGGCTTACCATGTGCAGATGATGATATCCTCTGCATGCCACATGGTCCTGGAAGAAGTTAAGCAAAAGGCAAAGAAAACATTGTCACAATTATCATTAACACAGGGAATAATACTTTTTTTTCCATTTTATATGTCCAGTAACTATATTTTCAACAAGAACTTGGATGACAACTCCAACCAAAGCTAATCAATCAGAATGTTTTAACTGCAACAATTTTCTATCATTCTCCCCCAAAAAAATCTTGTGAAACAGAAGTAACGCATTACTTTAACTGTTTTACTATACAACAGTATTCAACAATTGAGATACAAAAGCCTACCTGGAAGTTCTTTCCGGGACATGTTTGCTGCCCCAGAAACAGTAGTACCAATGTCAAGGACATTCTGGTCTGAACTTTCCTGGGAGATGTCTCAATCTCTGACAGTGGACAGAAACCTTTCATATATTGTTAATGGTGTCTCTGTAGCAGCCACCCAGTACCCATCTGATCACAGCCCACTGCACTGCAACTGCTCACCTCTGTGCAGATGAGATCATGTCATATGTCATGCTGAGGCCACCCACTGCATTAACATCTGTGACAATCTGCTGCCAAATCTACATTCTGACTGACATATCTCCATGTCTGCTCTCAAGCAGGAAGACACCATGTTGCCTAAAAACATCAATAATATCCTGATTCTCAGGGTCATTGAAGGGTGGTTTTTGAGGACTGAGACACCTGGATGGCATAGTCCTAGGTGTCCCAAAAGACAACAGAAAGATAATACACATAAGTATCACATAACTACAAAATAACTGGTTCCCAGGTAAAACAGAAAAGGTAGCATTTCAGTATTATCCACTGGAGAAACGTAAAACAGTCTAGAGATTTGAAATACAAACAACAGGCTGGATGCAAAAAAGAGAGTAACAATAGCAACACATCCTTGTTTCCACTATAACAGAAATGCAGCTTTGTCCACCCCAAACAAAAAGAACAGGCAAATGACACATTTTGAAAAAAAAATCTTTGAAATGCTAAACGTGATATCAAATGAAATGTCCCTGAAACATGTCTACAGATTTAACACAGAACATTCCATTTTAAGGTATTGCCAATCCTGTATACCTGTGAAATGCCCTGACAAACATGTCCATGTCATCAGTACACTTCTAATTAATGCATACAGATAAACGTGCAAAAGCCTTTGCTAATCAATATATATATATATATATATATATATATATATATATATATATATATATATATTAAACTATAATACAGATTTTTCTTAATTGCATTCCAGCATATACAGTATGTAGCTGACAAAATGCAAGCACACTTTCTCAAGTTCAGTAATCTTCTGCGCAGACATACTCCAAAGTAATAGCCTCTTTTCTGTGTTTTCCACATAAACAAGTCCCCTCACCTTGAGTTTCCCTAGCTATACAGTTGCTTTCTTATGGTATAGATTCAGGGCTGTCAGGACAGTGAAGATGCAAATCAGGTGTGAACTCATTAGAATTGCTGAATCCCAAATACCTGGCTCCATGTATCTAATGTAAACATAGTGCAGGCACTCCCTCAGTGTTTGCTTTTAATGGATTGCAACTGTGAATGATTATTGGTTTGGAGAATGAAAACAACAGCACTGCAGGCTGCCCTGCATCCAGTGGGTGTGTCAAGTTAGACTTACAAAGTGTTAGATGTAATTTTGTCAAGGTTGGAAATGTAAGTAAACAGAACACAATTCACAGGTTCTGTTCATTAACATCCAACCTTCCCTTCATTTGTTGGCAACTGCATATGATATTATTGCCATTTAATATCCTCACACATATTAACTCATTCACTCCAACAGAACTCTGGAAGTTTGTACTGTAACTTCCAATGGGTGGAGCCGAAGCCTTTTGACAGAATCAAATTATGTCTTCACATTTCAAACAAATGTTTTTTTTATTTGTATTTATTTATTTTATTTTACATTTGTTGACTGGGATAGTCCAACTGGATATATGTCCAATTTCAGTGGAGGCCCGGGGAGAAAAGCTCCACATACCACATACCAAAAAGAGACAGTACATACATCACTGAGTGATAAACTCAGGCAGAAATGTTTAGAAAAATACAGACAAAGAATACAGGCAGATATCAATATACACAATGTGCAGACTTACATCAGATTGGCAGAGACATATCAGAAAATGTGAACATAGAATACAATCAGATTTCATAATTCACGATGCTTACACATTCAAATGCTATGAGGCATAGAAACTTGGCTAAACAGCAGGTTAGGTAGCAAGACATGTATTAGTGAAGCTGTCAGTCAGGTTTAGAACGAGAGCACAGCCAATGAGATGTGAGGTATTTTTTTAGTTCTCTTTTAAATAGGGGTAATGAGATTTCCTTGGTAATGGTAATAGGGAGTAGATTCCAGATTTTACTGGTTGAGTTGGCAAATATAGCATCGCCTCCAGAGTTGTTGGATTTTTGGGTCAGTATCATTAGTTTATCTGCTGAGCATAATGGCCTGGGGGCACTATGAGAAGTGAGAATATTTTTGAGGGCAGCGGTGTTATCCGGTTGATAGAGTATTTTATGTGCTACTATAAGCTGGTTGAACTGTAGAAGGGTAGCATACTCTAGCCATCCCAGTGCTTTGAGGTTCTGGCAATGGTGGGTCCTAAAAGCCATGCCAGTAGCGAATCTGGCTATATGATTGTAACATCCTGATAATTTGTTGAGATCGGTTTTGGATAGGTTGGTGAGTACAAGGGTGGCATACAAAAGGGTAGAGAGGAGGTGTGATCTTGCAATAGCTACCCTAGCTAGGGGGGGCACAGAAAGGTTTGGCTCTGTACAAGGAGCCAAGTTTTTTTGTTGACGGACTTAATAGTGTGATTTTCATGTTTATCAAATTTAAGGTTGTTGTCTGTTATTACACCTAAAAGCTTTGTATGGTCATCAGGGGAGATAATGGTGTCATTGCTAGATTTGACGTTGAAGGAAGGAGGAGAAACTCCATGGTTAGGGGAGAAAAGTAGTAGCTTGGTTTTGTTAGGATTTAGAAGCAGGCGGCAGTTAGCTAGCCATGTTTCTACCGTGCTGAAAGTGGTCTGGGTGAGGGTTAGAATTTGAGTAGGAGAGGAGGCGGAGCATATTAGCATTGATTCATCTACATATTGGATGCAGGTGGCTCATGGGATGGTGGTGTGCAGATCATTGATAAAGATAGAGAAAAGAAGGGGACCTAGTATGGACCCTTGTGGGACACCTAGGTTTAGAGGAAGTTGGGCTGACAGCTTGCTCTGCCATAAGACAGCCTGCTGTCTACCATTTAAGTAGGAGTGAAACCATTGTATTGCGTGTTGGTCTAAACCAATAGTTTGTAGGGTATTGAGCAGTAGTTGATGATTGACCATATCAAAAGCTTTTGAGAGATCTAGGAAGACTGCTGAAGATAGTTTGTTGTTGTTGTTATGATGAAGATTGATGACATTAGAGAAAGATAGAAGAGCCTTGGTGGTACTGTGGAATGGCCTAAAGCCATGCTGAGAGTTGGTGAGCTTTCCGTTTTGAATAAGAAAGTGCGAGATTTGTTTTTGTATGCATCTTTCCATGATTTTAGCTAGTGGTGAAAGAATGGCTATAGGTCTAAAGTTAGGTAATTCTGTGGAACTTCCTCCTTTATGGAGATGTATAACATGTGATATTTTCCATATTGCTGGGATGGATCCTTCTTAGATGGATCTGTTGATCAGCATAGAAATTGGAAGTGCTATGGCATCAGCTGCTTTTTGAAGATATTCAGCTGGGAGGTGGTCGGCAGCTAGTGTAGTAGGTTTTAGCTTTAGAGTAAGGTCCGGATCAGGTTGGTAGGTACGGTTTGAAAGGTAAAGGTGGGTTGGGTTCTGGGTGGATCAGGGCTAGATATGCCAGAGCTGGTGTTTGTCTCTTTAACCATAGGGATGATGAAAGAACTATAAATGGCAAACTCTTCAGCACAAACTATTTTTATAGTGGTAGTATTCTTTAGATTCTAGGTCTTAAACTGAATTTTATAAGGCACAGTAAACACAGTAATTATTACATTTGTAATATTTTGTAAACAACTTACAATACCTCAGCAACCACTCAAGTTACACACATACTGTCAGCAGCATTTTATTCAACTAACTGAGAGCTTTCATATGAGGCTAAGGAGTTCTGTCTGTGTTACTTGGCTGTTGAGATGTTTAGAAAAATGTTAAAATTATATCTATATAAATTAATATCATACAAACAACAGTTAATATCTATTTACTTGCACTAGATAGAGTCAAATATCAATGCAGTTGAGTTTGCTATTGTGTAAGCTTTAAGATGAAATATTTTAAAACCTTTTACATAGCATGGCTTTGGAATTATTGATGCAAATATGAACAAGCAATATTTGATGCCTAGAGGCATCAGTAGGAGTTAACTGCATATGACACCAAGAGGAGTCAGCAGGAGTTAACTGCAAATGCACATAGAAGCATCACTCAAATGTAATGAGTTAAGGACAATGATATGGAATGGCTTACAGACTGCAGGTCTCAGATTACTGGTCAGATAAGAGAAGCATGACCAACAAACATGGAGAGGTAAGACAGAACTGCATATTTGCAAGCAATAGTCATAACTGATTGTGTGATCATTTAGTGCACTACATCCAAAAATAATAAATGTGCAGACAACAGTTGTATGGTTTCATATTATTGTAGAGGATGTTGCATTTGATTGTATGCAGAATTATTTCAGTTCTTTGTGGCAAAGCTGTTTGTGTGGCAAAGAGGGATAAGACACCCATCCTTTATTCTGAATGCTCATTGAAGGGAGAGTTCAAATCCAGACCTATGGAGAAATGTATTTATTTAATTCATTTATTTAACATTTGTTTACCGGGAAAGTCTGACTTGGAGCTAAGACAATTTTCAGTGGAGACCAGGAGAGACCTTCTCCAGACACATGTCTTTGTAATGTGGGAGGAAACTGGAGCAGTTGGAGGAAACCCACATGAATGCAGGGAGGACATGCAGACTCCACACAGAAGGCACTCCAGCAAACAATCAAATCAAACCAGAGAACCTCTTGCTGTGAGGCAACAATGGTACCACTGCAATACCATCCAAAATATCTCACATGTACTAAAAACATTTTGTTGTGTTTATTTTCAAAGATTGCTTTACTTCATTTGAACTACTTGTCTGTTTTATTTATGTTTCAGTTCTCTGCTGCAAAGCTGTTCATGTGACAAAGAGGGACAAGGCACCTTTCCTGTGTTTTGAAGCATTGGAGGTGAGAGTTCAAATCTTGACCTGTGTAGAAATATCTCATGTGTGCTAACTTTTGCAGTGTGTATGTCATAGATTGCTTTTCCTCATTTCAACTACTTGTCCCTTTTTTTTGGGGGGGGGGCAGTGTTGTGCGATGCACTGCTTAATGCAAACATGGGAAATGGAGAAAAATGAATGCCAGGTTTGGCTGTTCTTATCTCATTTGCTCAAAGTGCAGCAGTACACACACTGGACTAGTGGGCCACCAGGAAGCAGAAAAACACCTGCCTACAAACAGGGCATCTGCAAAAGGGCAAAGGTGAAAAACAATACCTTGTTGCAATTTCTATATTTAAAGCAAACACGGGGAAATGGAGAAAAATGAATGACAGGTTTGGCTGTGCTTATCTCATTTCCATAAAGCATGACAGTGTGCAAACTAAACTATTGGGCCACCCAGTAAGTAGACAGAACACCTGCAGCACACCTGCAAACAGGATGCCTGTAAAAGGGCAAAGGGGAGAAACAATACATCATTGAAATTTCTGTATTTCATCATGCAAGTGCGCTTAGCAGCATAGTTTGGAATTGCATTGCAGTTAGCAGTGTTCAGCAGCAGCTGAAGCCATCAAACACCTGCAGACATGACTCAGACAGTCAGTAATTAAAACTGGATACATTATAATAATTCTGTTGGGCATATCACAAACCCACAAAGCAGCGTTGCACTGTGGTTAACACAGACTCCCGGATTTACTAATCTTCCATACAGGACTAGCTTAGTCCTTCATGGAAGAGGCCATTTAGGAGCAGGACGGCAGAGCGCCATGCATAGTAATGAGGCACACTGCCTGAGCTCCTAATCTTACATGGACCATGTAAGAGTGCGGGGGGGTGTCTGAGAGCAGAGCTCTCAGAATATACATGCCCCTGCAATGAGGAACAGCAGAAAGGCCTACGAAATGAGTGAGACTGCTCATAGGTGTCCGCATATCCCACCAACATACCCCCTCATGTACAACAGCAAGTAAATACAAATAAAATGAGCAAACCCTTTTTTTATTAAAAATCCGATTAAAGCTAACCACAGGTGCACAGGTATGCCCATCGCTTAGCGATGGTTAATGCAGCTTAAATGGCTAAAGAGGATAACAAAGAAGATATATGCAAATGAAGCAGCATAGCAATAGTGTAGTGGGAAGAGCATTCACCTTACTAGCAGGCATTCTCAGTTCGAGTCCCACTGCAGCACATTCCATTTTCCATGGCAAAGCACGTTATGACCATCATTCTTGTTGCATAACCCACTAAATAACATATATTTGAGAACTGGAGTAGTGCATTAAATGCACATGTGAGGTGTCAGTGTCATAATGAATAAAGCACTAGTAAGCAGGTTTAAGCACCTATAAGCAGTAGTAAGCATATGTAAGCACTAGTAACTGAATTTAAGCCCATTTGCATGGGGGTAAGCAATGCACACACAGGTTAAGCAATTTTAAAGCTAACTTTCTGTAAGCATCATTAACCGGAGGTTAGCAGTGCTTACCCTCACACAAAACTGCTCAAACCCACTTATAACTGTGCAAAAGTGCCTTAATCAGTCTGCATCCAAAAGCCCTTGTTCTGCCCAGCAACAAAATAAACAGCCATGCAGGTCTTGAACTCAGGACCCTATACATTATAGTTGCAGTAGTTAACCACCAAGCCATCATCGCAATACAGAAGAATGAGATATCAGCAAACAAGTCCTCACTATAGTAAAATCAAACTGAACCTGTGAAAGGAATCAGTATACAGTCATATGTTCCATAACCCACTACATAGCATAAATATGTAAACTGGAGTACAGCAGTAAGCCCAGAAGTGAGGTGTAACTGTAATAGAGTGTTGAAGTCCCCAATAAAACACAAGGACCCTATACAGTTTACGTACACATGCATCATGGATACCAGGCATACATATAAGATGTAATGAATAATAAATCAATGCCAAAAAGAAAATATAATGCAAAGTCTAATGTAAGCAATGCTAAGCATTGCACAAGCCAGCTTAGGAGGTGTAAGCAATGTATAGGCCAGCTAACTCAATGTGCCCAGTGTTATATCCCTTTAAATAATGCCAACCTTAGGTAAGCAGGTTTGCCCATAGCTTAGCCTTTTCAAAACTGACCAATCATGAAAAAATGTGGGAAATCCACCCTACTTAAATCCAACAGGCAGGAATACATCTCATAACTGGTTTAGCTTCCCCTGCAGGCACCAAGTCAAGAAGGGGAGAGGGTGTGCACTTTTGGGTGCAGTTCTGGTGCATCCAGGAGTCCAGAGTCATGGCAGGACTCCTTGTCAAAGACCATGAGCAGAGACTACTGCAGGGCTAGTACCAGGGTTCCCAATATAAGGCGGAAGCCTGGGACCATCTTGCCCATTACCTCACCAGTGCCACTGTCATACCCTGAACTGGTGAGTAGGTTAGGCATCACTATGCTGACCTGAAGTGGGTTAAGGAGTTCCTCTTGGAGCAGTGGATCCAAGAGGCTAAAATGGCAGGTGATGTCCCAGCTGTGTGAAAGTATCACCCCACTATGTGTGTAATAGTTGCAGCTCATGTATATCATAGATAGATATGGCTAAATATTCCTCTTATGTCCTCCACAGCTGCAATAAAGTGGACCACAAACCAGGAGGCCCATGGAAGTCGCCTGGAGAGGTTGCGATGTGAGGAAGGTCAGTACTACTCTTGCATGTACTGTCATAGGAAATAAATCTAAAAGTATTAGTGAATTAATTGCCTGTATAAAACCTGTGTTGTTTAAGGCAAGTACTGCATACACCGGAGAATATGGCAGGAAGAGACTCATATAGTATGAATGTAAATAAAAGCATAATAGCCTGACAATAAAGGTCTAACTACTGGAATGCATGTGCATACTCTAGTATCATATGGTAATGTAGATTTGCATTCACGTAATAGTACTGTTGTATTAAGCACTGTTACCCACACCGTGCACCATAAATAGAATGTGTAGGAATGCCTGTATATGACTGGTTTTATCCCCAGAGGCCATTTAATACAACTGAGAGGCACAAAGACAGAAAACAAGGAAAAGGCAGACAACAAAACCCGAATAGCACATGCAACTGAGATGTGAACTGTTGTATTTTTAGCACACACAGCCATGATTTGACTCATGCCAGTGGTAGTAGTCTACATACAGAATCATACCCCACAACTGTACAGATAAGACCAGAATGTCCAGTATATAGGCCCATATCTGCTGCCTGTCCCCCTGTCCCCCTGGGAAGTCTGTGGGATGATCCCAGATGTTTAGCCAGCAAACATGGAATACAAGTGATGGTCAAACATCTATGAGAACAAACCTGTCACTATAGCAACTCCAGAAACTGTTAAAAAGTAATAAGCGAAGTATGTCCTATCTACACCCCCATGTTGCCAAGCTGTGACCAGAGTGTGTACAGTAACAGAGTGAGATGTATGTGCATAATACTAATGTGTAATCTGGAACTTTGTGTGGCAACATTCAGGTAGAGCTAACAAACATTGTTCCCACAGGTACATCGGATACGAACATTGTGCTGAGAAATAAAAACCATTATACCCTGTACTGGTACTGTTTGCTCTGGTATTGCAGGGAATTGTGAGTGTTGCAGTTTCTCTGAATAATAAAGTATCACTGATC